>NW_024412376.1:65862340-65923783 GCF_014898765.1 Herpailurus yagouaroundi
ATAAACGTTGAAAAAAAAAATTAAAAAAAAAAAAAAAAGAAAAAGGAATTCCATGAAATTTGCTATTGGCATACAGGGCTTTTAGAAGCTTTAAAAAACAATACAGTGGAAAATATATGTATTCTTTCCCAAAGAAGGCTTAAAGAGATGGTGAGGCTTATACCCAGTTATGGTAGTGGTTTCCCCTTGCTTTGTGCAAAGTGACTGCCCCTTATTTCATGGAACTCATCAACTACCAGTTCTTTTCCCATTTGACATCCCGGGCTCCCTTATTGGGCTTCATTTGCTTTCCAATGAAATGTAACTTTCTCTGTGATATATTACCTGACCATCCCCTACCCTCCAAGATAGGTTGGCATGCTCTATCTTATACTGCTCTCAACACCGCATGCTTCCAAATACTCATACTTCTTCAGCCATCTGTAGATTCTCTGTTCCCTTAGAGCTGTGCTCATATCTGATAACTTATTTGTTTACTATTCAAAGAACTGCCTGGCATAGAGAAAGAACTTAGTGAATGCCTCTTGAATAAAGGAATCTACAAATAGATTGCAGTTCCTGTGGGATAGTGGAAAGCATGTTGGCTTCATGTTGAAAAATTCTGGATTTGAATCTAAATTTAACTGACTATAAAATCCCTTTTTCATAAAATGACATAAAAATTGTGGCAGTCACCTCAGGAAATGCTAGAATCAAAGAATTAATTGCTAAATTCCCTAATCTATTAGCCAGTCCCACCTCAATATAAAGTTGGGCCCTTTGCTCTCCTTTCCATTCTTTACCTCATGGCTTCATCATGTAATTGGTTGGAAACAATTGTACAACAAATAATAGTTAACAACATAGTTTAAGATTTAGCTCACCAATATATAAAAAATTACAGTGCTTAAATGAAGAAATAAAGAACCATATTTGGCCAACCAACACTAAAAACTTACTATGACTCCTTTTAACTTGGAATTGCCTAGTTTTGAAAATTCTTATTAGAAAAGGTAAAGGAAATTGATCCTGACAAATGCCCTATCCATTTTGTTTGACAAGGTTCACTCTACAGGAACCGGAATCATGACAAACAATTGTGTAGTGTATTATAGTCTGTTGCTCTTTGTAGCCTCTCATCTAGTGGAGATTTGGGGTTCTCATTGTTTACTATATGCTTTTTTAAATGTTTATTTATTTTTGAAAGAGAGAGACCAGAGTGCAAGTGGAGGAAAGGCAAAGAGAGAGGGAGAGAGAGAATCCCAAGTGGGTTCTGAGCTGTCAGCCCAAAGCCTGACACAGGACTTGAACCCACAAACTGTGAGATCATGACCTGAGGCGAAGTTGGACGCTCACTGACTGAGCCACCCTGGCACCCCCATTATTTACTATATATAAATGTCTTTTTTCAATTATGATATTATCCTTACCTTCCATATTTGTTCCATGACTAGATTCTGAACTAAAGGTTAGGGCCAGATCAGGCTCAGGTTTTTAATCAAGTTTATTGAAGGAGAGAAGCTCTTTCAAATATTATCAGAGTTAATCCTTCCATGGCTAGTGTCCTGGGTTTCTAAGACCATTCTTACTTTCTAGATGAGGCAGAGATTCAGAGAAGCAAATGACCTATCCAGTCAAGGTAGTAAGATCCAAATCTTATGACTTTAAGTTCTATTTTATTTTGGTGTTATCTCTTCTTTTTTACTACAAAAGCTACATGGCTGCTACCCAGTTATTATAATTACACAAGAATTACACAAATTCATTAAGTTCTCCAGTAAAAAAGATGAGGAATGAAATTCTACAAGTCACATATTATTTTAATAGTATGAAAGTTTTATCCTTTATAATAATTTTTTAAATGTTTATTTTTGAGAGAGCACACACTTGCAGGGGGAGGGGCAGAGAGAGAAGGAGAGAGAATATCATATAGGCTAGACTCTGCATCCACACTGTCAGTGCAGAGACCTGCCCTGGGCTCCAGCTCACCAACTGTGAGATCATGACCTGAGCCGAAATTAAGAGTCAGATGCCTAACTGACTGAACCACCCAGGCTCACCTGAGAGTTTTATCTTTTAGAGTCAAATGGAAGGGGTGTGTGTGTGTGTGTGTGTGTGTGTGTGTGTGTGTGCGCGCGTGTGTGTGCGTGTGCGTGAGCACGGGCATTTAGCATTCATATGCATCTGTTCATTTTCTCCTGAGTCACCTTTATGACAGGCAATAACATAGAAAATGATGATTAAATTTATTTTCCCAGATTTTTTTTCCCTTTATTATTTTAGAGCAGTTTTAGGTTCACAGTGAAATGAAGGGAAGGTATAGAGATTTCCCCATCTGTTCCCTCCCCCGCCACATATATACCTTCTCCTGTTATCAACATCCACAACCAGATTGGTATGTGTGTAACAACTGGTGAACCTACATTGACACATTATAATCACCCAAAGTCTGTAGCTCACATTAGGATTCACTCTTGGTGTTGTGCATTCTTTGGGTTTGGACACATGTATAATGATATGAGTTCATCAGTATGCTGTCCTACAGCATATTGCATAAAATATCCTATTTTAAGGCACTTGCACTACCTTAAAATCCTCTGTGCTTTACCTCTTTATCCCCCAACCCTTGATGACTGGCAACCACTGATCTTTTTTCCTGTCTCCATAGTTTTGTTTTCTGGAAAAATACTTGACATATACATAGTTTGACATTTTCCAGAATGCCATGTAGTTGAACAGATTACTTTTTTATCTCTAGGAAATGATTATTAATTGATAGTTGGGCCTTTTAGTGAAATGGATGTACAGTAAGATTTTTATAGAGCTGATAGTCTTTATTTTTTCCCCATTATGTTGAAGGAGTCAATTTCATTTTTTTTTTTGTAATATTGAAACTGTCCACCAATATTTGGGGAAACCAAATCTCCTTTTTTATAACATCAAATAACATTAAGTTTTATGAAGGAAAACAGGACTCCTGTTTGTGTTTCTTCCTTCCAGTTTCCCAATTGGTATCTTTCATCATTTTCTATCAGTATAGTGACAGTGTTGCTTTGTGTAATATTAAAGGCAGTTTCCTTCATATTAATTTTCTTAGAACGGGTCTTATTTTATTTGTCCATGATTAATGGGGTCATTCTGTAAGACAATGATAACTTAGCTATTAGATTACTACCTGTTAGTTCCAGGAGGAGTCTTAGTGTTTATGTCACTGTTTTCATTTTAGTCAACAGTGCTTAAAAAACATTTAAAAACTCCCCTTATTCACATTTTGATTGGTATTATCCTTTACTATCTTAAATAGCCAACCAGTCGTGTCCTTGCTTCACCTTGTTTTCCCTCCCCTCTCTTCTCCTCTACCCATTACCACCATTCTGTACTGCATGGATGAAGTCTGACAAAACTTCGTGGTTTTTTTTCCCATTAACTTTGAAAATGTTATTTTTACAAACCTTGTATCCACCTTGTAAAGTCCATTCATCCTTCATAATTAGGTGATTAGAAAAGGATCATACATGGCAGGTATGTACAGCGCAGTTGCTTTTATACAGATTTGAAGGGACACATGCACCCCAATATTTATAGTAACATTATCAACAATAGCCAAATTATGGAAAGAGCCCAAATGTCCATTGACTGATGAATGGATAAAGAAGATGTGGTATACACACATACACATACACACGTGTACACACACCCAATAGAATATTACTCAGCCATCAAAAAGAATGAAATCTTGTCATTTGCAATGTGGATGGAACTAGGGTGTATTAGGCTAAGTGAAATAAGTCAGCCAGAGAAAGATAAATATATGATTTCATTCATATGTGGAATGTAAGAAACAAAACAAATGAACATAGAGGAAGAAAGGAAAAATAAGATGAAAAGAGAGAGGGAGGCAAACCATAAGAGACTCTTAAATACAGAGAAGAGGGTTGCTGAAGGAGGTATTGAGTGGGAGGATGGGCTAAATGGGTGATGGGCATTAAGGAGGGCACTTGTTGGGATGAACATTGGGTGTTATATAAGTGATGAATTACCACATTCTATTCCTGAAATCATTACACTATATGTTAACTAACTTGGATTTCAATAAAATTTAAAAATTTAAAAAATAATAAAAACATAAAGTATAATAGTCTTCACTTTTAGAATAGAAGTGAATTTCATAAATTTTCTAGTTTAAGCCTCTTAATGGCACCCATGCCCTGCAAAATTCAGTGATTTGCTAAGGTTATGCTACTGTTGTTCCTCTGGAGCTAAAGGCTTAAACTTTTTTCAGTATACACATTGCTGGTACTTTTAGTTCTTATTCTAATTTTTACTGTTACTCTTGAACTAACTATAGAATTACATACATTCCTTCCATAATGTTTGGTGATATATCAACCAGTTGAGGATGATAGTCTCAATTTAGAAGCTTGAGGGTCTGTAGTTTGTTACTTAATTCCAGTTATGGAGAAACTTTCTCACCATAAAGTCAGCTGTCTCTACTTCCTTGTTATTTAATACCTCGATCATATCCTAAATCTGGATCCTGGAGTCAGATGACAGGCACTCACTCCATTTTATTTATTTCCTCCCAGTGTGAGCTTTACAGTAAGTTGCTTAACTTCTTCAAAGCTTAGTTCCTCATCTAAAGAACAAGGATAAGCATAGTGCTCACTTCATGGCATTGCTTTGAGGAACAAGTGAAGGTCTACGTCAGGATCCTTGCACCGCCCCTAGCCCAGTGTGCGCATGCAGTAGTGTGAGCTGCCGCCGCCACGGTTGCTGTGTGCTTTGTCTTCGGTATTCCTGCCTGAATTTTACCAGTTACGCCACCTCCCTTGTTATACGGCCCGCCCCTCTGTTCCCAGTGTCATCATCATCATCTTTTTATAACCTTTAGCAGCAGAATATAGATCATCTGTACAACATAGAGGAGGGTTTGCTGTCAAACAGGGATGCCTTGGGGTGAGTGAGGGTGCATGTTCTGTGTGTCGCCGTCACCATCAGTGAAGGTGAATGTTTAGGTCTGTGCCTGGCAGGCAGCTCTGTAATTTATCATCCCGTTTCCTAAGCTACAGAGACAGGGATGGCACTCTGCGGGTCAGCCGAAATGGTGGAGCACATTCTCCTGTTGGTTTATAGCTTCTTAGGGTCAGTGAGAGCTGGGGTCAATTCTGCAAGGGAATCCATGGACTGTGACATGAATTCCATCAGTTGTTCATAAATTATGAAAGAAATTCTAGGAACTGCTTTTGGGGTTTTAAAGCTCTGGGCCAGAAGGTTAATTACTTGCCTACAGTTCCAACCAACTTTTTGTGTTAATAGATACCGGCTGTGTTGGCCCTTCTGTTTAGGCTTGCTTGCACATTGTCATTTGAATGTAGTAATAAATCACTGTCTTAGGAAACAGTTAATGTTTTTAGTAAATACCTGTGATCAGCTTAGAAATAAAGGATCAGTATATCATAATTTGATTGTACTTGGGTTTTAGCCGCTGTTTTCTCATCCTTTTTCTAAAGGAATTCATTTATTCTTTTTAGAATATTCAAAGTTATAAAAAAGTAGCTATAAATGATTATAAACTGTATTAAGACAATATGATAATTATGAGTAAATAAAAATAGGCGATTAGCAAAGTAATTATAAACACAGATGAACATTAAAGGCATGTTTTCCACATTTTTACAAGAATTAGATTACCTTCTATGTTGAGAGGAAGCTTATTTTGCTATGTTTATTTTCTAGGTGGTTAATTACTAATATTAGGCCAAATTGAATGTCCTCTTACCTGCAGATAATCTAAGAGTTAACAGAACAGCTGAGTGTAGTATCTGCATACAAATGAATGATATTCTGAGTATCACAATTCCAGAGCCTTACATTTTCCTTAAGAAGTCATTCCTGAGTAAAGTCTTAAACTACATGATTTTTGTTTTCTCTGCGTTATTTTGACACTTCAGATCGTTTTTGAATACTGACCACATCAGTCGAATGTTAATATTTTTTCCCTATTTTTTACTCTTTCTGTACTTCACTCCTCCCACGTGATTTTTGAGTTAGTGATAAGCATATATAACAGCTTAAAAGAAAGGGAGAAATATTCATTTTCATTTTCATTGGTAGTATTATAATCTTTTTAAACAATTTTTTCAAACATTTCAAAGTCCCTAGTTTCTAATGCAAAAAATATAGTGCTTATGTCAGGGTTTGTCATCGGGTGGATATGAGGCACGGAGGGATGAATGAGGGTGTAACACTGGTCTTGGAATGTGGCATCATAAACAGTCATCAACTGGATTAGTAATGTAGTCACAATGACTCCAATTATAGGGATGATTTGAAATATACCACTGTTGAGGCACCTGGGTGGCCCAGTCAAACATCTGCCTTTTTTTTTTTTAATTTTTTTTGAGAGACACAGAGACAGAGTGTGAGTGGGGGAGAGACAGCGAGAGAGGGAGACACAGAATCTAAAGCAGGTTCCAGGCTCCCAGCTGTCAGCACAGAGACCGATGCTGGGCTCAAACCACAAACCTTGAGAACATGACCTGAGCCAAAGTCGGACGTCTAACCGACTGAGCCACCCAGGCTCCCTGATCTGACTCTTTAAGCTCAGGTCATGATCTCACAGTTCATATGTTCGAGCCCCATGTTGGGCTCTGTGCTGACATCACAGAGCCTGCTTGGGATCCTCTGTCCCTCTCTCTCTGCCCCTCCCCTGCTCATGCTGTCTCTTTCTCTCTCAATAAATAAATAAGTAAACTTTTTAAAATGTACCATTGTTTGGTACCTCTCTTTTTATCATCTCTTCATTTTTTTTGGTATACTTGGATCTTTTGATTGTATTATTTGATATAATGGAAGTGACCCAGACAACAGTTTTCATCAACTGTATCTCAACAGCTTTATCTGTTAGTACATTTCTACATAATATGAGTAGCAACCTGTATCCAATTTGGGGCACCAACATTTTCCTTTAGTTTAGGAAAACTATAAGAGATTTGTTTCCTCTGATATACACTTTCTTCTACCATTGCTACCACTTTCTCCCCCGAGAACAGCTTCTCTGTGTGTTGTTTTCCTGCAACTCTGAAGTGTGCCTTGGGGCTGGGGAAGGTTTTATTCCTTTTCTGGTTTGCAGGTAAGGAGAATCATTTTCACAGTTTCTTGCTGCTCAGAGTTATATACTCTTGATTCTTGCTTGCTGGCACTATTAGTAGGTAGACCCTCTGTGTGCAGGCTCCTGAGGTTTGACTACTTCATCACTCCAGGACCTCTGTTCACAAACTATGCTCGTAAATACTGGGCTAAATAACATTTCCGGTGGAGATTCCTAAATATGGGAAACTGCTGGGTGAAATTCTTAGTTTTCCCACCGAAGTCTGACTCCCTACGAACAAAACCAAATCAGTAATTACCTTCCCTTTGTCTACTTACCTACCTTAAAATGTCCCTTCATACAGTAGTGGGGAGAACTCGTGTAGGAATTGTTCTTTCTTGGTCAGAGTTTTTAAAACTTTGCCCGTGTCTGGATTGTTCAGATATTTCTCCTGTTTGTGCGACATTTGCATTTGCTTCTGTCGGTGCTCACGTGAAGGACTTTGTGAAGGTGTCGCGCTCCCTTCAGACAAATCACATGTGATCATGTCATGTATACACCTGGTTGGCTGAAGTCAGAGCATCTTCAGTAGGGAGTCTTTTACTTTCTTTTCCTAGCTACATATTCATGAACTCGTCTTTTTTTTATTCTGCCTCTCATGTTCTATTTTGTTTGCATCTGTAAAACGCAGTTTTTATATTGCCTTCAACCCATAAATAGTTGTGGCTTTTTATTTGAGATTAGAAAATTAGTGAGCACATGGCTCTCCTATTTTTCTGTTCCTCTATGAACCTCACCTCATTTGATTTGGCATCTCTTTAGGAATGAGGGATGGACACTGTAACTATATTCAGGAAAAGAATGTATCTTTTGCTTTTTCTTAGCTCCATTCGTAGAAATTGCATTAAAAATTGGTTTGTTTTGATTCAGATGACAAAAATTTTGAATTTTGATTCATTCAGTTAATGAATGTGTCCTCATTCATTAATTTTGATTTTTATATTTTATTGCCCTTCTAATAGTAACTATTAGAAGTTACTAATTTCTTCTAATTAGTAAATTAGAAGAAATTTCCTTCTAATAGTAAACTATTCAAACTTTTAAAAGTTGAAATACAAGGTGCGTGGATGGCTCCGTTGGTTCAGCCTCTGACTTTGGCTCAGGTCATGATCTTGCGGTTTGTGAGTTTGAGCCCACATCAGGCTCTGTGCTGACAGCTCGGAGCCTGGAGCCTACTTCGGATTCTGTGTCTCCCTCTCTCTCTCTGCCCCTCCCCTGCTTGCTCTCTCTCTCTCTCTTTCTCAAAAATAAATAAACATTAAAAAAAAAAAAACCCACAGTGCTCTCTCTGGTTGGGAATAAATATTCCAAAAATAAAATAAATAAAAGTTGAAGTACTCAAGGAGAAGATGTCAAGTTCAGATTTTTGATGTCTTTCTTTCAGAGAGGGTGTCCTTGGGCTTAACTTCTTCAGATCAAGTGAGATTTTGGGATCTGATTAATAGGAGCATTCCAAGAGTAACAACGTGGGGTTCAGTGAGGTCAGTGGGGTTTCATGGCTCTTTCTGCTGCAGGAAAAAAAAAAGAAGTATTTCAATTAATAGAAAAGTGCCAAGAATGAACTTCAGTTACTCCCATCTGTCAGGGTAACATTTCACTTCTCTCTGTGGTGTACTGTTAGTTTATTAGATGCTCCATAAATTGAGAGGGTTGGAATGGTGGAATTGGAAAAGTGATTGGGTGGTGCTTGTGCAATTAAATTTTTTACTTAATTTTTATTTAGAATGAGTCACTTTGATGTCTTATAACAATGCCCTTAGTCCACAAAAGCAAAACAAGATAGTCTCATGATATTTGTGGAGAACAAATTTAAAGCTCTAAAGTATTCCCATATAGAACTTATATTTTGAAGCTCAGCCACATGGAATAATCTTAGAGTATTTTTCATGAACATACACTTTTAAGTTTTGCTTTTTCAGTTGAAATTTTCCCTCTCCAAAATTGATTGTTTGTTGGAAAACTCAAAGTGAAAAGTAAAACTATGGCCCCCAAATCGTTGTGTTATTTAATCCAATTATTTAAACATTATTTCATTTGAATTCATTGAAAGTGGGAGTTTAACTTTATTTTATCTTAAATTATGTTATCTGTGTGTATTCATCTTTTCATCTCTTTAGAAACTTATGAGAGGTCTCTGAAATCTCATAGGTTTTAATTATATTGACAAAATAAAAGTTAAAATTATTAAAATATTTTCAGAAAATAATCTGCTTTTATTTTAATCAAAATCTCTTAAAATGTATGCATTATATATATTAAGCTTTTCTGCTTGCTTAAAATCTTCCACAGCATAGGGCTCATTGGCTTTACATTTCTGTTTTTAAATTGTGGTAAAATATACGGAACATGAAAGTTATCATTTTAACACTTTTTAATCTTCAAGGTTGGTCGCGGTCATTATTGCTAAATGTGTTGCAGTGTGTTTAGTAGCTTGAAATAAAATTTGATCGCAGATCCCTTTTATAGAGTGGCCAAATTTATTTCTTAAATCCAGGGGCTAATTTGAGAATATCAAGGTTTCTAAGACGTTGGACTTTGAGGCTGGTTGTGGAACAATAGATGGATGGTCAGTGATGTTGTGGCTTTAGGGTCCTTTTGTCATGAAGATACATGCTAACCTGCACTACCTTCACACATTTTAGGATTCTGTTTTAATATTAATATGTTAATCCTTTGGTGAGGTCTAGAGTTCTGATGTCTTTAATTAAAATTACATTCCATGAAATAACGGTAACGTCAATAAATTATAATCCTAATGGCATATATTAAACCAGAATCTGATTTTTCCTGTTTTTAGCTATTTTTGCCAGAGGATGGTTGTGGTCATTGTGCATTTTCTTCTTCAAAGACTCAAGGTAACTTGTTTGAGGACTAGGCTAGTCTCTGATAAGGTGCTCCATGTGGCATCCAGCTGTCCCCTCTTGTTACCACTAGCTGCATCAAGAAGGCCCTCTCCGGGGTGCCTGGGTGGCTCAGTCAGTTGAGCATCTGACTTCGGCTCAGGTCATGATCTTGTGGTCCGTAAGTTCGAGCCCCGCGTCGGGCTCTGTGCTGACAGCTCAGAGCCTGGAGCCTGCTTCAGATTCTATGTCTCCCTCTCTCTCTGCCCCTCCCCTGCTCATGCTCTGTCTCTCTCTATCTCAAAAATAAATAAAACATTAAAAAAAAGAAAGCCCTCTCCAATTTTCTGCAGCTCTTTTCTGAACATCCTCTACCCTCCTCCCTGCACATTTCAAATACTTAAGCTATTTCAATCTTAGGTGGGCCGGCTATGAGAATTTGGAGGCACTTACTTACTTGAAGTTCAGTAAACTTAAATACTTCTTTTTCAAGTTTTTTTAATGTTTATTTACTTTGGAGAGAGAGAGGGAGAGACAGACAGACAGACAGAGCATGAGTGGGAGAGGGGCAGAGAGAGAGGCAGACACAGAATCCCAAGCAGCTCCAGGCTCTGAGCTGCCAGCACAGAGCCCGACATGGGGCTCGAACTTGTGAAATCATGACCTGAGCCGAAGCCCAGTGCCCAACCAACTGAGCCACCCAGGCCCCCCTTAAATAGCTCTAATTCAAATATGAAGAGTTAAAAAAATAGTGTGCTTCAATCATGTGAAATTGGCATCAAGGATTGGCATTGGCATTCATTCACTTCTTTTGCCTTTTGTAACAAAGTTGGCTCAGTCCTTCTCCCCATTCCCACAGAGGTCTTCTTAAAACCTGTCTCTGTTTTTTGAAACCTATTTTCTTCATGTAATTTATCAATATCTGAAATTATTTTGTTCTTTCTTTGCTTTTTCTTGTCTTTTCGGTACATTAGTAAAATTAATTGAAAAGGCAGTGACTTTGTGACTATTTACAGTTGCATTTCCAAAGCCCAGGATAGTAACTAGAAGATGTTATGTGCTCAAGAAATATTTAATGCATGACTAAATTAGCTTCATTCAGTATCCACTTTGTGGCATTTTGAAAATCAACTTGAAATCAACCGTTTACAATTGCCACCATGCTTCTGTTTGTTCCTTGATATGTTTGAAGAAAACACAGGTGGATTTTAAGACTATAGTGTCAGAATATAATTTAAAGAGAGAAGCAAATGCAAAGAATTTATCTATTTTCCTTAGTTAAGTGAAAAATATTTTGCCTTTATGTACATGTCAATATTATTTGTGCTGCTGTGGTCATTAAATTTGGCTGTTGGTAGCTAAATCTCATAGATATTTTCCAGTATTGTATTTCCCTTCTGAATGTTGAAGGTGGTTCTCAGTATGCAGCTTAATATTATGTTAGTATTTGCATTAATTTGGGACCTGCTTTGAGACATAACACACATTCCTGACTTGCCCTCTACTTTTTCCTGATGAGCTTTGATAACTAAAAGACTGCTTGAATTTACCAGTCAGAAAAATCTGGTTAATGCTAACTGCTATTGCAAGGAGCAGAGTTTTTGTCAATAACTTTAGAAACTCTAACCCTAATTAACACAAAATACTAGCCACATTATGATACGTAATGGCATATGTAACGGCTCAGTCGGTTGAGCCTCCGACTTTGGCTCAGGTCATGATCCTGCAGTTCATGAGTTCAAACCCCGCATCAGGCTCACTGCAGTCAGCCTGTCAGTGCAGAGCCCACTTCAGATCCTCTGTCCCTTTCTCTCTGTCCCTGTCCCCCACTTGAGCTCACCCAAAAATAAATAAATATTAAAAAAAGTTCTCTCTCTCTCTTTTTCCCTCTGCCCTCCTCCCCAGCTCACATACACAGGCTTTCTCTCTCTCTCTCTCTCTCTCTCTCTCTCTCTCTCTCTCTCTGTCTCTCTCTCTCTCTCAAATAAAAAAGAAAGATTTATATTCTCAGGGTTAACTCAAATTGAAGATTAGGTCCTGTTTACTCCAGAATAATCTAATGTGTAGATAAAAATATTTCCTAGAGACATATGCATCACAATAATTTGAAATAATGAAGGAATGTATCATATGCATAATGTAAAAAAAACAACAACTAAGAATAACAGCTTCCTTTAAAAATGAAAATTAGGCAAATGACTTTAATAGTTATTAGCATGTTCACTTGTACAGGTCACCTTCAGCTGCAGATTGTGTGGAACCACAGATGGCTTTGTCTTCAGAGTCTTACGGGCTTGATTGCCTTAAAGATGCTCCAAACAAATGCATAGAGAGGGTAGCAGTTTAATGTAGAGTGTAAGCTGATTTGCAAATCACGCAGGCTAGATTTCAAGTGAATTCTATTCATCAAAGCCATTTACCCAGTGACATCCTTTAAGATTAGAGTTCTGTTCAGGGATATTACAATGAATGAGTGGAATTGGACTTACCCAAATTTCCCAAACATATCAGCTCATTATCACTGGATCTCAGGGTTGGAGTAGGAACGGAGCAGAAATTCAGTCCTCTGGAGGTACCAGTTTCTCTTCTTCTGGGCAGTTTACATATGCCTCATGTGCAGCACAGAGAGACATCAGTAAAGATAGTAATTGCCAAAATTAGGCACCTGGTTGGCTCAGTTGGTTAAGCGTCCAACTTCAGCTCAGGTCATGATCTCATGGCTCATGAGTTCAAGCCCTATATTGGGCTCTGTGCTGACAGCACGGAGCCTGGAGCCTGCTTCGAATTTTGTGTCTTCTTCTCTTTCTGCCCTCCCCTGCTTTCTCTCACTCTAAAAAATAAATAAACATTAAAAAAATGTTAATGGGGCGCCTGAGTGGCTCAGTTGGTTAAGTGTCAGAGTCTCAGTTTCAGCTCAGGTCATGACCTTGTGGTTTTGTGAGTTGAACTCCACATCAGGCTCTGTACTGTCAGAGCAGAGCCTGTTTGGGATTCTCTCTCTCTCTCCTTCTGTCTCTGCCCCTCCCTTGCTCATGCTGTCTCTCAAAAATAAATAAACTTTTTAAAAAATTATAAAAATTTGCTAACCTTATGAGTCCAGTGACTGTATTCGTTTGCTAGGACTGTTGTAACAAAGTAGCACAAACTGAGTAGTTTAAACAATTTGTTGTTGCACAGTTCTGAAGGCTAGAAGTCTAAGATCAAGGTGTCATCAGGGCCAGCTCCCTCTGGCACTAAGAAAGGACCTGTTTTAGATCCTTCTCTTGGCTCCTGGTAGTTCTTTGTCTTGTGGCCACATCACCGGACTCTTCACAGGGAGTACTCCTTGTGTGTGTCTTTGCGTGACCATCTTCTTGTATATTAGATTAGGGATCTACGCTACTCAAAAAACATTTGCAAGGACACATTTTGAGGTAATGGGGGTTAAAACTTCAACATATGAATTGGAGGGGAGGCACAGTTCAATCTGTAATAGTTAACCATGTATTTTTATTGTCCTAATTGGGACACTGGTGAAAGTGAAGGGAGTAGTGTTAATCATTAATCTGGGATAAGCGGCATAGACTGAAATTGCCTTAGGCAAACCTGAATACATGGTCACTGTCCCTATGAGATAGATACAATTTATCCCATTTTTCAGAGGTTCAGTGAGGTTGAATAACCTCCCCAGAGTTATATAGAAAGAGGACAAGTATTATTCAAATTCAGGACAATCAGATTCTAAAAAAAGGAGAAAATCTATCCTAACAGAAGTTAACATTTTCATGTCTATAGAGGAAATTTCTATATTATGACTCTAGGTAATGTAAAGAATGGATTTGTTTTGCTCCATTCTCTAGAATTTCTTTATCTCTTTTTTTGCTTAATCAATTTTAGCTATTAAGAAAGAAAATAGTAATGTGGTATGTTACATTAGGCTTAATTAACATTTAATTTACCTGATGACTACAAGTCTTTGATTTTTGTTTGCTGGATATTCTGTTGGTATTTAGAGAGTGAGAAGACACCTAAAGCTAAACAAAGAGAATACCATGAATATTAAATTATTTTAGGCTTGTGAGAAGAATTTTGAAATGACTTTTTCAAAGTGTAAACCACTTACTGTTTTTATCATGCTTTATTTGTAATCTAGATTTGATTTGTTCGTTGATTTGTTAATAAATAAGAAACATTTTAGCATTCTTCATTGTCTATCACTAAAGTAAAACAAACTTTGAAAAATCTAAAAGACTGCTTTGCTTTTCATACTTTATAAGAAGGAAATAAAAAAAAATTATCTGGAATTCTATGATGCAGGAGTTACCACTGTCAGCATTAGCATTTTGCTGTGTTATTCTGTATTCTTCAGTTCTTTTTTTGCAAGGGGGGGAGGGGTATGCATGGTAAAGGTTAAATGGTCAAGAAATCAATAAATGGCAGTTGTAGCTACCACTCCTTCCACTACTGCTGATGCTGTTACTACTGCTACTATTATTAATTCATTTTCATTTTTGTCATCATCATCAAGGAGAAGCATTACAGAAATATCAGAGAAGTACAATCATTATGACTTAGGTACTGGATATAGGGGACAGTGAATAAAAGGAAGTACGTTGGAGGGCTAAGCTTCCTATTTGGTAACTGGATGAGTGTGGTATCACTAATCAGGGCAGGAGATGCAGAGCACATAGGATTAGAAGTTGAAGACATGAATTCAGAATGCCAAATTGGAGTTATTTGTGGCATATCCAAATAAGGATACCTGGTTGATGTATGACTCTCTCAAGACTGGGGCTCCACAGAGAGATCTGAATTAAGATAAATATGTGTTATAAGTTTAATGTTAAAATAAGATTCTATTTTCATAGTTTTTCAAATAAATTGGACTCTATGCCTTTATTCTTCTAGGAAGCCACACCTTCCTAGGGGTCATGATTATAATAAGGTCAAAAATTCCAGGTCCACTTCCCTAGTGCAAAGGTTGATTTTTGTCTCACAAAAGAAGTTGACAAGTCTGGATAGTTCTTTTTTTTTTTTTTTTAATTTTTTTTTCAACGTTTATTTATTTTTGGGACAGAGAGAGACAGAGCATGAACGGGGGAGGGGCAGAGAGAGAGGAAGACACAGAATCGGAAACAGGCTCCAGGCTCTGAGCCATCAGCCCAGAGCCTGACGCGGGGCTCGAACTCACGGACCGCGAGATCGTGACCTGGCTGAAGTCGGACGCTTAACCGACTGCGCCACCCAGGAGCCCCTGGATAGTTCTTTAAAGAGTACTGTTTCTGTTTGTACGGCCATTGTTACTTTTATTTACCTTTTTTTTTTTTTTCCATTTTGGGAGGTTGCCATCATGTTATAGTGCCCAATTCAAAGGGAGAGTCCTGGGTGCTCCTTCCCGGTGGAGGCTGGGAAAATGAGGCTTCACTGGGGGCTCTGCTACATTCACGTCTACGTGATGTTACTGCTGAAAACACACAGTACTTAGGCGGAGCAAGGCCCCATGTGTCACAGGGGCCTTGCAACTCAACATTGTCACTGCCATCTCATGAAGCAGTGTCAGACACAATGGGAAGGTCAGAAAGACTGTGATGAAAAGTGACCATTGGAGCAACAGGGAGTTCATTGTTGACCTCACAGGGGAGTTTGCTGGAATAATGCGAGTGATACCCAGATTGAACCAGAGTGAGACTCAAATGGGACATGAGCAAGTAAAGGACTAACATATGCTGCTTATGAAAGGAAAGACCTGTCTCTGAGGGAAAGGGAAGACATGGAAGTTTTACACATGCTGAAGGCAAACATTTTAGTGTGTCCTTCTTTGATTGCAGGGTCTGGCATCCTGCCATGTAAGTGCATTGTTAAATGAGAGAATAAAGAATAAATAGTGATTCTGAGTTACTGTTCTCTCTAAATAATTAGGCTTTGACTAGAGGGTAGCTTCAGATTTGTCCTGGAGACTAAATTTTGTCACATTTTGTCATCTCATAGTAAAATTTATTTTAATGTGTTGTGTATGTTCACTTGTTTTTTTAAAAATGGTTTGCCTGTTTTCTAAATAATAACCTCTAGATGGAAGGTACTCAGTAATCTGAGCGAGTATGGATCAGTTATTGAACTACCAGTGGTTCTACTTAACATATTACCAATTTGTGAAATTATTTTGAAACTCATCACCCCCAACTGATATAGAATGTGAAATCTCTTTTTAAAACCAAAGAATCAAGGGGCGCCTGGGTGGCTCAGTTGGTTAAGCTCCGACTTCGGTTCAGGTCATGATCTTGTGGTTTGTGGGTTTGAGCCCCATGTCGGACTCTGTGCTGACAGCTCAGATTCAGATTCTGTGTCCTCCTCTCCCTCTCCTCCCCCTGCTCGTGCTCTGTCTCTCTCAAAAATAAATAAACATTAAAAAAATTTTTTTTAAGCAAAGAATCAGGGCACCTGGGTGGCTCAGTGGGTTAACTGTCTGACTCTGGATTTTGGCTCCAGTTATGATCTCACAGTTCATGAGATTGAGCCCAGCATAAAATCAGGAGATTTAACTCGGGCTCACGTATTAAAAGGAACATGACACAAGCCTGATGTTGGCAAATGTTTAAATACTGAAGTGCTCTGGGCTCAGTCCCTCCGTGCACAAGGGGAAGACACAGTCCATTGCCCTGAACTGCCCACCGTGTGTTGGCTCAGCTGCATGTGGAGCCTCTTTCTGGTAGTGCAGGGCCTACCAAATGGCACAGTGCTTTGCTACCTTACTTTTTTCTGACCTGGAGACTTCCTCTGTTTGCAGGTGAGCGGCCCTATCAATGTCCTTACTGTGAAAAAGGATTCAGTAAAAATGATGGACTGAAGATGCATATTCGTACCCATACCAGGGTAAGATTATATTTCAACTCATTAATACTTAGTATAAAAATCTATACTTGTTTTTATTTTTTAAATTTTTTTAACATTTATTCATTTTTGAGAGACAGAGAGAGACAGAGTGTGAATAGGGAAGGGGCAGAGAGAGAGGGAGACACAGAATCCGAAGCAGGCTCCAGGCTATGAGCGGTCAGCATAGAGTCCGACGTGGGGCTCGAACTCATAAACTGCGAGATCATGACCTGAGCCGAAGTCTAACGCTCAACCAACAGAACCACCCAGGCGCCCCCTATACTTGTTTTTAAAAAGGAAGATATTTAGTGATGCGTGGGTGGCTGAGTCAGTTAAGCCTCCAACTTCAGCTCAGGTCATGATCTCACAGTTTGTGAGTTTGAGCCCCACATCGGGCGGGCTCTGTGCTGACAGCTCAGAGCCTGGAGCCTGCTTCAGATTCTGTGTCTCCCTCTTCCTCTGTCCTTCCCCCACTCTCTGTCTCTCTCTCTCTCTCAAAAAAATTTTTTTTAATTTAAAAAAGTTATTTAACTTTACATAAAAAAATAAAAGTGATGTATCTGAAATTATATGTTTATATTTATGATGGACATTTGGGGATACACTTTTTTTAAAAGAAAAAACAATGAAAGAAACAAAAGTCCAAACTCCAAAAGTTTCCCCATTCTTTGAGTTGTGAATGTGTTTAGGAGGAATAGGAGTTATAATTTGCAAAGTGCTAAATAAATAGATAGCAACATTTTAATACTAAAAAGTATAAAAGATGCTATCTTGCAGAGCATTTGCCAGTAACAGGAACATTCTTGAATTAGAGGCTTGTGTGTAAGTCTGTGACCACTAATTAATACATATGAGCAAGTACATTTGCAAGAAAGATGTTGAAAATAATGTGAGTTATTGGTAGGGGCTGAAAACTGGAAAGGACAACTCACTGCTTCACAGGGTGTGCCTGGTGCTGCCTTCCAATCTTTTCCAAGGGTGCCCTGTGTTCTTTTGCTTGTCAACACCTTTCTCTGGACTGTTCATTCTGTTACACATGGCTTCCCCAAACTCAAGCATCTAAGTCACCTGCCATATTAAAGACCATGAACAGCTCACCCTGTATCCAGCTACATTTCTTAGCTCACTATTCTGTTTAGGGCACAGATAGATACTTTCTATGAACTTTCCACTTGGAAATTTGATGTTTTAAATAATTCTGGATTTTGCTGTACCTGTCTTGTCACTGCATTATTTCTCATAATGTTCTTTTTTGGTCTGGCCTTTTAAGAGTGCTTATGGTTTGTATATAAATGACATATTTTTCCAGCTTTTAAGAACATGCTTAATCCCCTAAGAGCAATTCTAATTTAGGCCTTTCCTGGATTTCACTTTTTACCTTAACTATAAAATAAAAACTTTAGAGAAAACACATAATAATAAAATCCTTTCCAGTATAATAATATTCTAGCCTTCCATTCCAGTTCTGTAGGCCATAAAAGATACCCTCTGAGGTCCTATTAAGAAAATAACTCTTCTTGTCTTTCTGGTGGAGGACACGGGCAGTTTCTCTACTCATTAAAGCAAATCCATAGCGGGTTTCTTGTTCTGGTTTATAACATCATATTTATATTATATGAATATTAGTAATTGGAGTACTTATGGAATATACAATTACTTCGTAAACAATAAAGGATGAGGCAAATATGACTGCTCATAATATGACTTAAATGTGCATAGTCAAAATATTTTTTTTTTTACAGTTAGTACTATTAAAGATATTTAAGTTGTTTTTAGTTCAGTTTAGGAAATTATCTTATATGTGTACAGTTTTTATAGTAGTGTTAATAATGTGTTTTAAAGATGCCGGTATACCAGCAAAGGAATCCTGGTCCCTCTCATCAAAACTAGTGACGTTAACCAATTCTGGGCATTATGGGAACATATTATATTATTCCACATGATGACCCACAATAAACACGATTATACCACAGAAGAGTCTGTTTAAGTCACAGCAGGAAAAAAAAAAGTCTTTTGGGTTCTCTCAAGAAAGTATGATATTTCCAATTCAACTAATCCATTTTTACTTTGTTTTAATATAAAGTTTATTAATGACACTAATAGAAATAATTATAATAAATACAAAGACCACCAATCACATGCCAGGTACTAGTCTGGGCCTTCACATTAATTCATTTAAGAAGCCTCATAACAATTTGTTTATTAAGAGCTCATAACAATTTGTTAGTAAATTTAAAAAAAAATTTAGGGCTTTTTAAGGTAGATATTATTATGATTCCTTTTTAAAAAATAAGAAACTGAGGCACAAGCAAGTAAGTATCAGAGCTGAGATGGGAACGCAAACAGATTGGCTACAGAGACCACCCCCTTACCTACTACACACATTTGCTTTTTATTTACTTAAATATTTTCATTCTACTGACTAGTGTACTTTCCATATATTTTTAAACTAAACAAACTGCAGTAATGACCCCAAACTTAAAAGCCTCATGTTCATTTGAATACTTGAGCCTTGACTCTAGGATCCTGAAACTGCCTCAAGGTGTCCAGGTGCAGGTGGTACCTTTTAGCAGCTCTCAAGCACTAACTGCAGAAAAAGAAAACAAATCCGACCCTTTGATTAAGGGAACACCTGACAGTGCCTCAAACAGAAGCACCCAGGATTTTAGACAGTATTCCCTAAATAGAGTACCCCAAAGAACAGGCTAAATAGATACGAGCCTTTCAGGTTTTGCCTCAAACTCTTCTTTAAATTCTTTTTCGTGCATTATTTGTGTTTTATAACAGGCAGTTTTAGTTTTGAAATTGTATCTCCTAAGCATTAAATAGATACAGATATCCTCTGCATATTAGCACAACTTTCCAAAAGCTAAGATTATCCACTGAGGCAATCTAATTAATATCAAA
This sequence comes from Herpailurus yagouaroundi, assembly GCF_014898765.1. Lineage (NCBI taxonomy): Eukaryota > Metazoa > Chordata > Mammalia > Carnivora > Felidae > Herpailurus > Herpailurus yagouaroundi. Next base: position 65,882,066 of record NW_024412376.1, read on the forward strand.
AACCAAAAGATACTTTTAAAAACAGTTGTAGAGGAGCAAGCTGTGCAAGTTTTTATTTTCCCAGTCTTATTGGGGTTTTATAGGAACAAATGCAAAGATGATATCATTACATTTGGTCCATAACACATTTCAGTTTCAGTTTTGTACTCCCATTACGTTTGGTATTCAGATAGCTCTAATTCCGGGCATTTTTGACTTATTTCAAAAGATAATTTTAATTCCGCTACAACAAAAACTATATTATTCAGCAAGCTACGTCTTTGAGAAGTTTTGGTGAGTCTGCACAAAATGCCATGCCATGCCTGCATCCTCAGATTTACATTCTGTGGTTACTGCATGGATGCCTTTGTGAAGGAACACAAAATCCTTTCACTCGAGTATTGTTTATATGGTCTAGTAAGGGCTGCAAGTGTGGGAGACAGCTTTGCTACAATCCACATTTTACTAAAAGGCTAAACACTCATTGGTCTCCTATGGAGAGGCCACAGCTTAAGTCCAAGACTTAATTTCCTTTTTTGATTTCTTTTTATCCATTTCCTCCAATATATTGTATATTCTCCTTATTTTTGGTTTTCAGCACTTACACTCTATTGTGCTAGATGTATCCATCCTGCTTGTATCTATATTTGTTATTAATAGTTACATTTTGGAAAAATTCTCAGCTATTTTTTTATTATTATTATTTCTTTGGTCCCTTTCTTTCTTTTTCTTAAGGGATGTCAAGTATATATGTTAGATTGTTTGATGTTGTCCCATAGCTCTTGGTAGTTCTCTTCTGTTTTTGTTTTGCTAGGTTTGCTTTTTGCTTTTTGATCACAGATCACAGTGTTTTTCTTCTTGTCTTTGTGTTTCTATTTTCCGTTCAGATATTTTCAGTTCCACTGAATCTTTCCTCTGTTGTCCCCAGTCTGCCTATTGAAGGAGTTCATCTTTTGTTTACTTTTTAATGTTTATTTCTTTTTGAGAGACAGAGAGAGACAGAGCATGAGCGGGAGAGGGGCAAAGAGAGGGAGACACAGAATCTTAAGCAGACTCCAGGCTCTGAGCTGTCAGTACAGAGCCCAGTGCAGGGCTCGAACCCGCAAACCATGAGATCATGACCTGAGCCAAAGTCAGAAGCTTAACCGAGGTGCCCCAAAGGAGTTAATCGTTGATATCATGTTTTTCACTTCTAATATTTCCATTTGGCTTTTAAAAAGTCATTTCCATGTCTCTGTTAAAGTTGCCCATTTGTTTGTACATGTTGTCCACCTTTTCACTGGATTCTTAAAATATTAATTATAGTTATTTTAAATTATTTGATCAGTTCACCATCTGGACCATCTTTGAGTCTTGTTGTGTTGCCTATTCTGTCTGTTGATAATGGGTTTAGGGGGGTTGCTTTTTGTGTGTCACACAAAATTTTGATTCAGTGCCTATTACTGTGTGTAAAAGACTAGTAGAGACCAATGTAAATATTATTTATACCTGGGAATAGGCACACCTCTTTTTCGGACAGATCATTAATGTGAGGGATTGAGCTAATCTAGTCAACAGTTGAACTAATTTTGGGTCTCTTGTTGCTATAGTTACCATAGCTTTTAAGCTCCTCCCATGGTGGGCTGCTGTTTCCATGTTTTTGGTGGATGGTCTGGATGGTCAGGAGTTTTCTGCAGTAATTCTACTCTGCTGACAGACCTTGTATGCCTTTGCCACAGAAGAGGTCACCTTCTCTCCCTGTCTCCCTCTCTTCCTCTCCGCCTTTGCACCTCTACTGGTTGTAATCTGCTGGTGCTTGTTACTCAGCATGAGATGTGAGTGGGGCAGAGGACTCTTGCCTCTCTTCCTCTAGCTTTAGGATGAGGCAGGTGCTATGCACCTGAGCTTCTGAGATAGAGCTTTCTCAGCATTCCTACTCTTACCGAGTGGTGGGCAACTTCTGCTTCTGCCTTAGTTCAGGTCTAGAGCTGCAGTGACCTGGGCACTAGCTACATTGGCTATTTAAAATGTAATTGTAGGGACACCTGGGTGGATCAGTCAGTGGAGCATCCAACTCTTGATTTTGGCTCAGGTCATGATTCCGGGGTTGTGGGATCGAGCCCCATGTCGGGCTCTGCACTGAGTGAGGAGCCTGCTTAAGATTCTCTCTCTCCCTCTGCCCCTCCCCAACTGATGCTTGCTCACTCTCACTGTCTGTTTCTAAAATAAAAAATAAAATGTAATTGCAATTAATTGTAACTACAATGAATTGTAGTTTAATTAAAATTAAAGGTGATTAATAGGACGTGTGGCTTGTGGCTACTCTATTGAACAGCAGAGCTATAAAATAATTCTGTCATTGCAGAAAGTTATTTTTTACAGCACAGGTCTAGAAGGTCTGGTGGCTGAACTTGGACTTGTGTCAATGGAAAGTTTGGGGCATAAGTGAGGTTTCTGCTCCTCTTCCGACAGCAGCAGACCTCTTGTGCACCTCATTGCGGACCTTGGGCAAAAGCAAGTCCAAGAGTACCTCCCCTTTAAGCCAGTGCAGGGTGCAGGGTGTGGGCAAGGTTCCGTTCTTCCCCAGAGACAGAGCCCTTTCCTGAGACCAGGGTGTACCAGGGTTTCCTGCCTCAGTCCCAGCAGCAGATGGCTTTGCCTCCTGACAGAGATAAGATACAAAACATGGCAGAGAAGAGGCATTTGTTTCCTGCATCAGAAGGGACTGTGGCCATGGTGGTGTTGTGCTTATTCCCTGGCGGTGGCCCATCACCACCTTGTAATCATGCAAGGACCAGAACACAGATAAGTCCTGGCCTGCTCCTAATCTTTCTCATGAGCACATGGTGGAGCCAATGGAAAAGAAGCTGTGATTGGTGTGGACTTCTAGGGTACTTGGGTCCCCATGATTCTAATCGGAGCTATCCCCAGAACACACAATGGGCCTTTAAGAACGCTTTAACATTGTACTTGTTTTCTTCCTACTCACTTAGGTGACAGCTGTCACTTCCTCTGTGCTGAGGCAAAGGGGAAGCAGTTCTTATCTTCCACTTCTGTGGCATTTAGTTCACCTGCTTGTCTGGTGACCTAAGCTCACAAAATGTCCCATGACCTTGGGTTCAAAACAATGATGTAGATTATCCAGCTCTTTTTATTTTTCTTGTTAGGGCGGGAGTGATGTTCTTTGTGTTTTTAAACATTTTAAAAGCAATAATTTATCATAGCTGTCTGGGTCTGTTGGGATAACTTCTTGTATGTAATATCTCTAGATTAATTATCTGCCTGGAAGCTGATAAAAGCAGAAAATCTTACACTCCCTTAGTTAACACCTCCATTTAGTTAGGGAAGCATCCCTATTTACAGGCTCATGTGGCATAGACCACTGTGTTAGGTTTGTACAAAGCAGTTCTGTTTCCCAGGCTATGGAGAGGTCAGTCTTCCTCGGGGCAAGGGCTTGGCAGGCCTCCCACAGGGCAGTGCATTGGGAGTCATTTCTCATCACTTGTCCAAGTATCTCTCCTTATCTCCCTTCTCTCCTACCGTTCCTGGACTTTTTCCTCTGCTTGGGTGTTGGAGGAGACCAACTCTTGTGGGGAGCAAGACTTCTTTTGTGTGGGCGTGGGAGGGATTCCTTAATTTGGCTTCAAACCAAGGCTTGTTGAAACAAGCTCAAAAGGAAGTATTCATTTTCCCAGGGGTTTTAGGCTTAGAGATGCTCTAGGCACACTGGCAGACCTCTCCCCTCCTTATCGCTATAGTCCTTTTTCTAAAAGGTCTTCTTGACCACCCTAAACTATATCTGAAGTAGATATCTTTATGTGTAATGTCTCAAGTGCAAGTTAGTACAGTACACTTAGGAACAAAAATCATCTGCAATTATGGACCTTGGGTTTTTATTGTCTTAGACACATAGAGCCAAAACACTCACTGAGATAGGGCACATTCTCATAAATATCCATTTTGTCAACATTAGGTTCAAAAGGAATTATTTTTATAATTATTTACTACTGAAGGTTTCACATCTTACTTCATCATTTGTGATGTTCAACACGGAAAGCACCTGGACAAATTAGAAAGTTATTCCAGAAAGTCTGCCTTTTGAACACCACTTAGAAACCCAATTAGCTTACATAACTTTCAAGATCACAGCTGTCTCTCTAGCCTTGTTTGTGGGAATAGCCAGATTAGTTCTTACAAATATGAAAATGCAAGTAATTGCCAGTGGTTAAAAGTAACAGCAAGTCTTTTATGTTGTTTATATTTTGTTAATTTTCTTCATGAATCTTTCTATCCCAGATCCTCCGGTAGTTCAGGTTTTTTGGTGGGTTTAGCAAACTCATGCACTTTGCACTTTCTTTTGCCACCATGCCGTGAGACCCTGGGTCTCTAAGGCCAGACTGGAGTGGGATGTCTCTGAGTCCATGGGCATCAGGCACTGCTGAATTTATCTGGAGGCTTTGGGGATGGTATACCAATGTAGCTATTTGAAAACTGTATAAAAATATCACCCGAGCACCCAGCTGGTGCATCATGTGGATGCAGCATAAGCTTGATGTTGAAGGAAAAAGAAGAGTTAATTCATTACGGGTGAAGAGGAGGAGTGAGAAGTGGGTACTAAGAGGAGGAAGAGGCAAGAAGAATTTCCCCAGCTACAGGAACATTGTATAGGATTTTTGTAGCCTTGGTTGAGAACAGAAAGGGGTCTTTTAAGGGCAAGAATTGGCTTGCAGTCCTCATGAACACATTATGAGGCATTCACAAAAAACCTAGAGACAGATGCAGAAGCAAATCTGCTGAATCAGGAAGGGGGTGGGTAAGCTCATTCCAGGAAATGCCAGAGAGAGAGAGGGTGGTATTTCAGTTGATCTTTGAGAATTATGGAGGAGGGCATGCTAGGCAGATGTAACCGCAGGGGCAGAGTGAGAGAGATAGTAGCTAAGGATCCTGTAAGGTGGCCTGTCTGCCATGACTAAGTCTGAGGATGCACGTTGAAGTCTGGCTGCAGTGGCAACAGGCTGGGACTGATTTGGTAGGAATCCTGGAAGCATGTTGTTTTGTGTGATGTGTTTTATTTTGAGTAGGGGTGACAGGATCAGCTCTCTATTGAAAAGGCTGCTCTGAAGATACACTCAAAGGTGAATGAAAGGAGGCAGTACTGGAGGCAGGGAGACCCAGTCAGGAGGCATGCTGGAGTCAGCTGTGCTAGACAGGGAGCTCACACTGGGTGGCCATTGGACTTGAAAGTAGGAACATAGGTGAAAGACACCTTTGAAATGGTATTGAAACGGTTTAGACACGTCCTACCTGTAGGTGATGAAGAATAGGGAGGAGTCCCAGATGAACCTGGGGTGCTTGGAAGGGGCACTTCAGAATATGGTGATGTTCCACATGGAGACAGGAAGAGTAGCTAGTAGATTTAGAGATTTAAAGTAGTTTGTTTGTTTGTTTATTTATTTATTTATTTATTTATTTATTTATTTATTTTAGAGAGACCGAGGCCATGTGAACAGGGGAGGGCCAAAGAGAGAGGGAGAGAGAGAATCCCAAGCAGGCTCTGTGCTGTCAGCGAGGGGACTGATGCCAGGCTCAAACTCTCGCAACCATGAGATCATGACCTGAGCCGAAACCAAAAGTCAGATGGTTAACCGACTGAGCCACCCAGGCATCCCTAGAGTAGTTTTATATCTAGAAAAGAGAAAGATTAAAAATAAATTTAATAACATTTTAAAACTTTATTACGGCTTTAGAGAAAACATTGTAATTTGCTTTTATTTTTTATTTTTCGAAATCTCACCAGCTTTTGTGCTTATGGGGACTAAAGGGTATGGCTCATTGCCACTGTTTGAAAACATCTTTAATTTGGTTTTGGAATTAGTAAATCTTTTATTGTTTCTACACATATTTCTTGGAATTTTATATGCCTTGCAAATCATTTAAGATAAATGGCTTTGAGACTATTATATTTTATTTGGCTCAGAAAATACACCTTCATGAAATTAAACATTCTTATTCTATCACACTAAGATAGATTTTCCCTTTGTAAAAGGGAAAATCAGACCATTTGAAAAATAACTTCCCTTTCAGGGACTGACAGCATTTTCTCCCTTTCTTTTTCTCTTTTTCTTTTCTGTGAAAATTATTTTTGATGGTCATCAACCCGTTTGGCCGAGTGCCTCCTTTTTTAATCCTCTGTGCAACTACGCTCATGAGTTAGTCAGCATTCTTAAAATTATTAGCAAAGAAAGTTTTCAGTTCTCTGGTTAGGAATACTTTTCTGGCATATCAAATGATGTTCCTAATTTTAAAATAGGACTTATGGTTCAGGCATTCTAGAACATGATGATTGGTTCCCTGAATTTCCTTAGGATTTGAGAGTAAGAGACAAAAACGTAAAATAAATTGGATTTCATACTTTTGACAAATGTATTGGATAGGTAAATTATCCTATAGGAAAATGGACAAAAGTATTTTGTGGAGTTAAATTCTCTTCCACTGTATTTAGGATTATAAGGGTAGAGTTACATTGATGTGATGGATTGAACTGGTCCCAGGCATTAAGTGTGATTTTTCTGCAGAATTTTTTTAATAGTACTTACATTATCATTGAGTATTTCCATGCCTAACTTGATATTTTGGAACAAAACGAACAAACCTAGAAACATTCATCTAAAATGTAACATGTGTTAGTTAGAATATTGGTGTCGTAATGTTTTCAGTATGGCTGCCATTAGTTTTTTCCCTTCTTGTATGCACATGCTGCTCTTTACATCCACAAGTAGAGTCTACCTTCCCTTCCTTTGAATCTGGCCTGGCTACAGTGACTTGCTTGACCAATCAATAATAGAATACAGCGGAGGTAATATTCTAGAAGCTCAGAGGGTAGGTCATAAGAAACTTTGTAGCTTTTGTTTGTATCTCTTGGACCCATGCTGGGAATATCACACATCATTTGGAGATAGGCACTCCACACAACAGCCAACACGAACTGCCAGTCATGAGAGAAGCCATTTTGGACACCTAGCCTATTTGAACCTTCACATGGCTGCAACCATCTCCTGCAATTACAGGAGAGACTGAGACAGAGAACTGATGTCTTTGTTAACAGCCCACAAACCATGTCAGTCCCCATTCAGCCCACAAACCCAGCCCACACAACTATGTCAGTACACATTGAATCCACAGATCCAGTCCACAAATAACTACTTATTTTAGGTCACTAGGTTTGGAGATGGCTTATTACACAGTGGTAGGTAAATAGAACAAGTGGTAAATATTGTCCAATGCTGAATACGTACGATTTTAATTTTATGATACACTTATGCATTTTAAAGTGGTTGACATTTCTGGACAAAGTACTAAAGTAAGCACTTACAGTATGTTCCTTAACAGAATTAGCTATTGGATCGTGATATCATTAGCAATGAAGCTATATTTTGTAATTGGGAAAATATAATTAAAAAAATTTTTTTAACGTTTATTCATTTTTGAGAGAAAAAGAGTGAGTAGGGGAGGGGCAGAGAGATAGGTAGACACAGAATCCAAAGCAGGCTCCAGAGATCATGAGGAGATCAACCATGAGATCATGACCTGAGCTGAAGTCAGATGCTCAATCTACTGAGCCACCCAGGTGCCCCCTGGAAAATATGATTTTAAAAATATAGTTTAGGGGCACCTGGGTGGCTCAGTAGAGGTTAAGTGACAGACTCTTGGTTTCAGCTCGGGTCATGATCTCAGAGTTTCGTGAATTAGAACCCTGTGTCAGCCTCTGTGCTGGGCATGGAGCCTGCTTGGGATTCTCTCCCTTCCTCTTTCTCTCTGCCCCTCCCCCACTTGCACCGTCTCTGTCTCTCTCAAAATAAATAAACTTTAAAAAATACATATGTTGAGAATGCAATCTGGTGCAGCCACTCTGGAAGACAGTATGGAGGTTCCTCAAAAAACTAAAAATAGAACTACCCTACGACCCAGCAATTGCACTACTAGGCATTTATCCAAGGGATACAGGCGTGCTGTTTCGAAGGGACACATGTACCCCCATGTTTATAGCAGCACTATCAACAATATCCAAAGTATGGAAAGAGCCCAAATGTCCATTGATGGATGAATGGATAAAGAAGATGTGGTATATATACACAATGGAGTATTACTCGGCAATCAAAAGGAATGAAATCTTGCCACTTGCAACTATGTGGATGGAACTGGAGGGTATTATGCTAAGCGAAATTAGTCAGTCAGAGAAAGACAAATATCATATGACTTCACTCATATGAGGACTTTAAGAGACAAAACAGATGAACATAAGGGAAGGGAAACAAAACTCATACAAAAATAGGGAGGGGGACAAAACAGAAGAGACTCATAAATATGGAGAACAAACTGAGGGTTACAAGAGGGGTTGTGGGAGGGGGATGGCCTGAATGGGTAAGAGGCACTAAGGAATCTACTCCTGAAATCATTGTTGTACTATATGCTAATTTGAATGTAAATTAAAAAAAAATAAAAATCTATAAAAATAAATAAATAAATAAATAAATAATACATATGTAGTTTAACAAATAGTACAGACAATTGTTTGTAAAGGCATTTGCTGTTCTAAAAAGGATTTGAGAGACCCAGAAATGTGTGAACTTTAAAGGCTCTCATGATACTTATATACAATTTAATTCACGAATTCAAAGTCTAATGGCACATCTGCTTATGTAATACTAAAAATTGTATAAATTGGCTAAACGAAGGGCTTTCTTTTAAATAGTAGCCTGTAGGGGTGCCTGGGTGGCTTAGTTGGTTAAGCGTCTGACTTTGGCTCAGGTCATGATCTCATGGTCCATGAGTTCGAGCCCCGCGTTGGGCTCTGTGCTGACAGCTCAGAGCCTGGAGCCTGCTTCGGATTCTGTGTCTCCCTCTCTCTCTGACCCTCCCCTGTTCATGCTCTGTCTCTCTGTTCTCAAAAATAAAAATAAACATTAAAAAAATTTTAAATAGTAGGCTTTATAATTGGTGTGATATTGGGATGGCTGAAGTGAACAGGCTCATCACCATCATAACATTTTCTTTTCAGTAATTTTTAGAAAGTTAAATGACAACCAAAGAGTCTGAAACTGGGTTTTCTGGCAGTATTTAGATCAGGAATGCTACCTGTTTGGGGGCCTCTGGTGTGTAATTCTTGCCTTTGGGGATGGTGGTCTGGCAAACACAATTATGGGTGGTCTCTGCTCAAATGTAATGATCATGAAAAGACAGGTTAGTTGGGATGTCCATTGGTTAGGACTTTCCTCCTGATTAGGACACTTTCTGATTGAAGCTGTTTGAAATACACAAACCTCTCTTTTTGAATTTAACAAACTTACTGTCACAATTTGTTTATATCTTTCTCTTATTTAGACCTTGACTTCCGTGTGGACAGAAATATTACAGCTCCTTTTTCTCAGCATCTGTGTGCCTGGCTCCTAGTGGTTATCAGACCACTGATTTGAATGAATGAAGTAAAATTATATCAGAAGTGAAGTATTTCAAATTTATCAACAAATATATAGCTAGATAAGGTATATGAATTCACTCATTCTTCATTTCTTCAAACAAACATTTGTTTAAGGAGTACAGCGTGCTACAAACTGAGAATACAGCAATAAACAGATCAGACATTATCCTCACCCTCAGTGAGTTTGGAGTCTGGTTATGATAATAAGTGTAATTCTTGCTTAATCAACAATTCCTTCTCATACTCAAAAGGTATGAGAAGACAAGAGCATGTGCATTTAGCAGATATCTGTCATGTGCCCACTATGTGCCAGAAACCATAGTGTTACAGGCCCTGCCTTGTGTCCATTAGGAAAGGCGAACAATCAGGACGTTATTTTAAGTCATAAAAAATAACAAGGGTGCAAAGTGATGGAGTGGGGAAGTGCTGGATCCCAAGCCAAGTCCTGAAGTGCCTTTGTCATGACCCTCTCCTGTGTCACAGTGGTACTTCTTTGGAATGTTGGTGTCTCCTATTAACGTCTGCATGTCTGTGTTTCCCTAGGTTACAATGAATGGGAGGCAGTTCTTTCTTTCTAGGCAACAATAGGTGATTATCCCCCTGTTGCTCTGTGCTTAATGTACCATGTTGACATATACCTCACTGCCCTCTTGGGACTTTCTTATTATCAGTCTCTAGAGACTTTATTCTCAGAGGAAAGAAAGAGGGAAGCTAGAAGTCTGTGGTCCTCTGATGGAGCCATACTGCTCTGTTTAGCTGTCCTGACAGATGAAGTTCAGGTGGGCCATGCACCTTGGGCTACAGCATAGACCATGTAAAATTCTTCAAGCTTCAGCCTTATCTCCCGCTGCTTGTTGCTCATTTGAGACAGCATTGGGATGGAGATGAATGAGAACAATTATGCTCTCATTTAACGTTATTAGGGAAAGCATCAAAACCCATCTCATTTGTAGAAAAGGTTGCAGATTATTTGCAAAGTTTAGTACTTTGTTAATAATGGGAAATCAATTTACACAGATATATCACTGTTCCAAGGAATTGAGGTTGTGACCATGGATGTAAACGTTATCTCTCTTAGATTCCAGGATATAGGAGAACTTATTTCTTCTGCAAATGTTTTTTTATGCATACCTTGTGCCAGAGTTGTGCTAGGTACTAGGGATACATGGTTGAATCTCTAGTACAAGGTGCCTGGGAGTTTCAGGTAATTTTATGTGGTGGCTCCTGGAGCATACAGAGGGTATAATAATAAATAATAATGATAGAAAGAAGGCTTACAGAGTAAGTAGAGGACAGATGATGCGGGCAGTTGAGACGCCCTCAACATTGAAAGGTCAGTAGTCTCAGAATTTTGGCTTTGTCAGACACTGCTGAATACTTTGTTTCTAGCTGCTTAGTGGCCAGAACCAGCCCCACTCTAATTACCAAATTACTTTGTTCTTAAATCTTAGAGATTTCTTTGTTCTCCGATTCAGTGATACCTCAGACTCAACTGAGCTTGCCGAAGTTTTGATTATTCTGTCCTGGGAGCTTTGGGTAGGGATAAGGTAGCGTTTCAGGAAAATACTCCCAGGCTCACCATCCCTGGAGAAACAGTAAATCCTTTCCTAGAGACTTTTTCCTAGTATCCATTTGGTCTCCCTTCTTTTTTCCACTGCTCTACAGCAAGGAATAAGGTATCTGTGCCTAAAATCAAAAGGCCATATTTCCCATCCTCCTTCCAGACCTGGCAGGAGAGCTCTTTTCAGCATTTAAATGAGCAACTCTTTCCTTCCCCAATAGGGTACATGAGACAGATATCATGCAAGTGACTTTTTTGTTATCTGTCACGTAACCTTCAGTCGGACTATTCCCACAGCTGGGATATTTTAACTGAGGTATTGGAGAAGGTTTGAGCTTATGAGTAATGTAAAATTCAGACAGATTTTCCTTTGAAGGGATTACTTATGAAGTATTTGGTTAGCTGATTGATATTACTGTTATCCTGAATGATGGGAATAAAACCGGATCCCTGTGTCCTAAGTTGCGAATACTGGGGATGACATATGGCTTTTCTTGATCATCTCACATAAAGCCCTCAACATTAAAAACAAAAGAATTTATCATAGAGGTTTCTGTGACAGTTTCTATTTAACTTTGCTTACCAACGACTTTAAATATTTGTTGCATATATAGAGAACTCCTGATTAAAGAAACTTTTTTTGACCAATGTGGTGTGTTTCTAATTGCAACTTTTTAAGACTTAGGAAAGCATGTGTTTAGTTTCAGTTGGCCAGCTAACTTTTGCTGAGTTAGCGTCTGTCTTATGTGCTGTGTATTCAAGGAAGAGTTAAGGAAAAGTTCTAGTCTTTAAAGATTCTGAATGGAGCATCTGGAGGAGATAATCAGAGCATGGCAGGGACCATGATAGAAGTATCCCAAGGGTGCTGTGAACCCACATAGGAGGGGTACCTGCCTCACTATAGGAGAAGAGTGCAGGCAGAGAAGGTGTCAGGAAAAACATGGGAGTTTAGTCTGAGGGAGTAGAAAGCTCATTCATGAAGTCTCCATGGAATGAAGAGAAAATGATTGAGTAGCAGAACATCCTCCAAAAGAAAACTGAGGAAAAGCAGTCAAAGAAGCTGAAGGAGAACCCGGAGAAAAGAGGTGGCATCAAAGCCAAAGGAGAGGAATTTGTAGTATTACGTAGAAAAACCATATGTGCAGTCTTCCTCGGAATTGTGTGATCTCCACAAGCATATCACAGGTTCTGAAAAGTTCAGCACTAAAGACATCTCTTATAGTTTGTTTGACCTAGCGTTTGCCATGGTAATTTGAGCAGAGTTAGTGAGTGAGCGAGTGAGTGAGTGAGTGAGTGAGTGAGTGAGTGAGTGAGTGAATGAGTGGAGACATGTGTGTATATGTTCTACTACATCTCCCTGGGACTAGCATTCTACAAAACAATTTAAGAAACACTGGTCTTGGGGCACCTGAGTGGCTCAGTCAGTTAGGCGTCCAACTTTGACTGAGGTCATGATCTCACAGTTCATTAGTTCGAGTCCCGTGTGGGGGCTCTGTGCTGACAGCTCAGAGCCTAGAGCCTGCTTCAGATTCTGTGTTTTCCTCTCTCTCTACCTCCCTCCTGCTCGCACTCTGTCTCTCAAAAATAAATAAACGTTAATTTTTTTTAAAAGAAACACTGGTATACTCTATCCCATGTATGACTGCCACAGTAATACTTATGACTCAGATTTTATCATGTGTCTCAGTCACTAAAGAAAACAAAATAAACAGAAGCAACCCCAGGGTGGCTCTCACTGACGCCCAGATAGTGTAGCCAGAGGTGCCCTGTGTCCTACTGGTCATACCACTTGCCACTCCACCGTCCAGCCCTTCTCTTCTCGAGAACACAGATACATCCTGGGCTTTGGCCAGTCTGGACCATGGGTCTTTCTCCCAAATTCACTGTGTTTTTATGCATCTGCTTCAGTATTTCTTGATGGTACAAATAAAATAATCCTTGTGTTCTGGCCTCTTTTATCTTCTCCCCACTCTAACTTTTCCCTGAGGAGATCTTAGGTCTTCTTAAAGCTCCTGGTCAGGTGTCACTTTCTGTTTTTTGTGGTTTTTTTAAATGTTTATTTATTTTTGAGAGAGAGAGAAAGAGGGGAGGGGGGGCAGAGAGAGAGGGAGACAGAATCTGAAGCAAGCTCCAGGCTCCAAGCTGTCAGCACAGAGCCCAATGGAGGGCTGGAACTCATGAACCACAAGATCATGACCTGAGCTGAAGTTGGACTGAAGTCGGACGCTTCACTAACTGAACCATCTAAGCGTCCCAGGCATCACTTTCTATCCAGGCTTCGCAGCCACTTTTGCCACGGACATATCTGACTGATGGCATTATTTATACTATATTCATTCATTCTTTTCAGTTGTATATTACAGTTTTCCTTTTCTCTGTCTTTTCCTTAGAGCTTATTTCATTTGTTCATTCAATCATTCAGCAATATAATTTTATGTCTTATAATGTCATACATAAGCCTACTAGTATTTATATATCTTTTCTGTAAAAATGGACTTCCTAAATAGATCTTCACTGATATTGAAAGGACACAATTTCTTTTTTTTTTTTTTTAATTTTTTTCAACGTTTTTTATTTATTTTTGGGACAGAGAGAGACAGAGCATGAACAGGGGAGGGGCAGAGAGAGAGGGAGACACAGAATCGGAAACAGGCTCCAGGCTCTGAGCCATCAGCCCAGAGCCCGACACGGGGCTCGAACCCACGGACCGCGAGATCGTGACCTGGCTGAAGTCGGACGCTTAACCGACTGCGCCACCCAGGCGCCCCGAAAGGTCACAATTTCTAAGACTTGTTCTCAGCCATCAGGAGTTTTCTGCATACCCAGAGGGGAGACAGACAACTTACATTAATAAAATGCATACTGTTTCAGAGAGAGGATCAGTGTGTGACAGGAACATTGGAACGTGGAAAATATAACAGCTAACTTTACCCGAGGGAGACCAGGTAGAGTTCACTGAAGAAGTTTGAATTGGGTCAGAAAGCATAGGTATGAGCTTTCTAGGGAAAAAAGCAGAATTGGGGGCAGGGCATGCCAAATCAACTGAGCACTGTGTGCCAAGTTATGAAGTTGTGCTTTGTGAGTTGGCAAGAAGCTTTGTGAGTTGGGTAGAGCCCGCAGTGTGTGTTGGAGAGAACTGCAGCATAAGGTGGGGGACGAGGCAAGTTCCACAAGACCACATGGAGATTTCTGTGCTGGGACAAGAAGATATGATTGATTGATGCTGTGGGTAGTAATGAGTCAACACAGACTTTTGTTTCCCAGCGAGGGAATGAAGGAAGAAGATAAGCAAGGATCCTAGGTGCTTTCTGCTTAGAAATGCACAACTGTGATGTAAAGACAAGGGTTCATTCCAAGCAATTCTATACCCTAAACTAACATTTTTTACATCTTTTATATCATTTTTTTTTTATATTACAAAAACTGTCTTTCAGGTTAAGACTAATGAAATTATACCTCAATTGCTAAGGCTGTAGCTATTACTATTACTACTGTGAGGACAAAATTTAGGACACAACTGTCTCTTCATTTCCCATGGTATTCTCAGTGGAAACTTGATGTACTGTCTTGGGGTTGTTGTATCCAATTGAACCCGTTCCTGTAAGAGATGGGGCAGAGTGGTATCAGAACCTGAACGTGCTGTATCCACAAAGAGTCTATGTTCAGCAGTTTGAAGATTTAGCTAAAATAAAACTCTATAAATATTTAGCATTTAAGCTAAATGATGATTGCTGCTTCGCTACCACTGTATTATCTTTAGACCTTAATAATATACTTCGGGATTTAAAGAAAAGTACATGCTGTGTGAAATGTATAAAGAGAATTTTTCTTTGTTTTTAAGATAGGCAATATACAATTAATTTTTAAAAGAAATGGGACCATTATTCTTAGAAAAGTAATAACATTTTTCCATACTATTTGCTCTCTGAAACAGGATTTTATATTCATCTTGCATTCTATTCAGGGACTTTAATTACTAAAGTATCATAGGAATCTTGAAATAAAGGACTATCTATTTATATGAAGGTTCCATTAATGGATTTCAAGAACATTGCTATATTGAGGCTCATACATAATTCCCTTTCTTCATAAAATCACCCCAATTATATTTTAATAATTTGTGTATCTTTTTCAATTTTGAATTACATTATTTATGTGCATATTTTGATAATACACGGAAGAAAGCAAGTGAATATAATATATAAAATACCCTTATTGAATTATTATTATGATAAGCCAAGCATTATGATAAGCAAAATCTTATGACATAGGGGTAAAATCTCATGTTACAAATGAGAGAAGTAAGGTTTAGAGAGGTTAAGTAGCTTGTCCAGTCATACGACTAGTGGGCAGCACAGAGATTGGAAATTAGATATCTTTATCACTACAGTCTTTATTCTTTATTATGACTATACAGTCATCGAGATGTTTTAAAGGTTTACCTTCCATATTATATGAACCAGTCTTTTACAAATACTCTAAGAAAACTGGTGCTGATTTTTTATTCAGTTCAAAAACAACTTGTTGCTGCTATAGTACCTTTTAAATCCACTGCACTCCCCCGTCCCACATTTCAGGGTCTCCAGTATCCATGCTATAAAGTGTCTCTTGCTGGAGAATGTCCCAAGATGGCTGTCACAAAGACACCCCTCATCAAAAATTATTCAACAGTACCAGTATGACCTCTACAGGCATTTTCCCTTCACTTGCACTTCTTAAGCTATTTTTGGTAAAATATTATTAATATTTTGAAAACCGTCAAGGAGGGCTATTTCATGTCCCTTGTAATCCATTTTAATAAGTGCAATTCCAATGTGGTGAAATTTAGTCCTCATACTTTATGTAAATTCCTCATTTGCAGTTTCTCTGCATTATTGGAAATTAAAACAGCATTTTCAATGTAAGAACCTTTCAAATCTTTGAAGATCTATTTTAGGTATAATATTTTAGGCTATTTTAGGTAGGCTATTTTAGGTAGGCTATTTTTCCAGAAAGATACATCTAGGCCAGTAATGACTCCTAGTAGGCCACACAGAAAGTTGATATCAAGCCCAGTAGTCAGATTGACTGAATAATGGTTTTGATGGAGCTATTGGGCCTCTTAGCCATACTGCCTTCATCTTAAGGAGGTCATGAATGTTTTTTAAATGCTTTGATTTCAGTAACTCTAGATATTAGAGTGAAATGTATTCTTAAATTCATGAAGGAAGCAAAGGGCCTATAGGATCAAGGTCATTTATTTTGGTTTCAGTTTAAATTATAGTTATGGATATACCTTTTTTTTTCTCCATAAAAGAGGCTTTATTCTTTGGTTTCTTTATTTTTCACTATAATATATGAGGCAGTTAGTGGTTCTAAGAACATGAATATCATTACAATTTGACTGACCCAAAAATCTGCTCTCCCTAAGAAACATTAAGGCTCTGACTCTCTCTTCACTCAGTGCTTAAGACTAAATCCTTATTCCCTGCATCAGTCGTGATTCAGTGGAGAGAAGATTGCCTCCTTCTGGGGTCCTATAGTCATAGCTGCTAGGGAGGCTTTTGTCCCACTGCCCCTGAAGAATATTTAAACTTATATTCCTGCTGCTTATAAAATCCAATTTTCCTTCAGTTCTCATCTCAACTTCAGTTCTCAATTGTAAATTATCTTTTTGGGGGTCACAGACTTGGGTATTTTCCAGTGAAATCATATTTGTTGCATATATTCTCTATTTAATAGTTTGTCTACTCATTGTAGGAAATCTGTAATGCAGCTATTATCCTTCCTTATGACTTTAGTTCTTTCCAGAGAGTATTTAAGTATGAATATTAAAAGTTTAATACCATCGGTCAAATGCCACACAAGGCAGAATACTCATGTGGGCTGGGTATTGTTGTTGAGAAAGTGAAAGATAAGAGTTTCTACAAAAGAAATGAGTATAGCAAGTTCTATGATATCATGTGCTTACAAAACAAAAACAGAATTCAATTAAAGAACAAACCAATTGGTCTCTTTTTTTAAGTTTCTTTATTTTGAGAGAGAGTGCTCATGGCAGAGGGGCAGAGAGAGAGGGAAAGATAGAGAATCCCAAGCAGTCTCCCAAGCACTGTCAGCACAAAGCCCAGCGTGGGACTCGATCTCACAAACCCATGAGATCATGACCTGAGCCAAAACCAAGAGTCAGAGGCTTAACTGACTGAAACACCCAGGCACCCCAGGTCTTTTTATTTTTATGAATATTTGGATAGTACTAGTGTAACTAAGTGTTCTCTGAAGTTATCATTGCATGGAGTCAGAATCAGAATATATAACTAATTTATAATTTATTTGTAAAAAATATGTAAAATAAGTATATAAATGTATATCTAGTGTTTATAATTTTATAAATATACAAAAATATAGACTTTTTAACTTTATAAATACACATATACAATATAAATATATTTGGTATTTTTTTCAACTTAGTTTCCTATATCATTATATGATCAAGATAGAAATAATAGGATAGAAATAATAGGAACCAAAATTGACAGCAGTTTCTCAATGAATTTTAGTCATGAAATGTTATTTATTTGTACTTTATTTTTAAAATTTTTTTTGTACTTTAAAGACCTATCAAACACATACCTTGTTTTTCTAAAGTTTTTCTTTGCTTCGTAACTCTGTGCTTTACAGTGATTATGATGGTGCTGATTGCTTGTGATTTTTTGTTGCTAGATTGTAACAGATGCCTAGGGCAGATTACTGAATTGAGATTTGGTGTTCTGGAAATCATGAGGAAGAAGAAATGGGCAACAGACGCAGGAGGCTGGTAATCATACCTGAAGCCCCTCACTCCAGGGTTAGTGGTTGGGCTAGGGTAAAGCTGTGAGTGACAGAAGCCACTCATCCAAGGGCTAATTCTTACCGTGGCAGAAAACGGATGGTCTGAGTTCTTCAGTGGTGCTTTCAGAGTGTAAAGTGCTTTCCGCTTTAGTAAAAAGTGACAGACACTTGAAAATCTCCTTGAGCAGCTTTAGGTCTACCCTTGAGATTCTCTGACTGCCTAGCTGCCCAGGCCTAAAGCCCTAAAGCCCTAAAGCCCTAAAGCCTGGGCTTGTTCCAGGTCTCAAACATCCCAGAGCATTCGTGCCAGATACCGGCTGGATCCCAGTGCCAAATCTCAGCACATCAGTAGGGACAGTTCTGGTGGCTTTCCTAGGACTGGTCTCAATATGTGTCACACTGAATTAATTTGAATTAATTCTGTTAAACTCAAGCCTTTGTCATTATCACATCCACTGTGTCTATATGTGTACATATCATGTATGTAAATATATACATACACCTCCCTTATATATGTGGCTTGCCATTTCAGCAACTCCTATTCAGTGAATGAATGTATTTGGTTCACTCTTCCAGTATAAGTTAAAATCAACATTTTGCCAGAATGTGATGTACATGACTGCTTTCAGTCTATTATATATATTTGGCTTGGTAGAGGCAACAGAAGTGAAGGAACAAAAATTAACATGTGTTTCTAGACATGTAAGCAGTATACCAAGCAGTTGCCAAAAAAATGACATTCCATCTACAATATAGTCTTTAACATGCGGGACAGTTTAGCACCAAGTAATATATGACTCAATGGCTAAATTTTGAATTTTTAAAATATTAAATTCTGTTTATATTTCCCCATTGGCAGGACATGAGTGAGTTCTCCAACATCTGTCCTGTTAAGAGCTGTTGCGGGTGCTACGGCTGCCGCATGCCAAATGTCTGTTCCTTTTCATGCAATACTGAGTTTACAGCCCCAGAGACCTGCCTTGTCGCCCATCCACACCCTCGGCTTTGTGTCTTGAGATGACCAATGTGTGCTCTTTCCCCCCCTGTCTGGACAGCGGTCCTTGGAGATTAGTTCTGTACTTTATTTGATAGGAAAGAAGTACACTCACTGAACTCTCTCTGAGAATTTGGGCCTCATTGCGGCTTCATTCCTTGGTGTGCAGAGTAAGAATTCTGTTAGCTGAATCTTCCACCAAATGTATTACTTACATTGATTTGATTTGGAGAATATCTGGCTACTAGGAGAAAAACTATTGCCCCTGCAGGTGTAAAAAGAGAAAACAAATCTCTAAGAGATTGCACTAGCAATTCTTTTCCAGCGTGTTAGCATACTCTGAAGGGATGGTACATGTAAATCGAGGAACAAATGTGAAGAAGGAAAACATTAAATAAGATCATCCCAGTATGCAAAGAAATGGTTCAGAATTGAGGTCTGCAATTCTATTAGACTTGCTGTGTCTTGGAAAATAGGAACCACAAGGAAATTCCCTCAATTCAAAGTCTTTTCTTTTACTTAATGTATTTGGAGAGAATGAGTTGAATGATTTCTGAGTCGCTCTGATAGCTCATAAGTAGCTCTCTGCAAATGTTCTTCCTTTAAGCAAAACAACAAAACAATAATCACCTTTTTGAGTCAAAAAGCATTTTGCTTGGCCCAAGCAAAACCTTGGCACTTCACCCTGAAGTATTACTCTTCTTACCCCTCAGCCATTCTTCATCCTTCGTCCTTCATCCTCCAGCATCTTAACTTAATGCCAGCAAGGACAGGAAGCTGCTCTTTTCAGCAGTGACAGTCACTGCTTGTCCTGAGGAGCTGAGTCCATCCTTCTAGGGAGGCAGAAGACTCTGTTTGTACCTAGGGTGAGAGAGCGGGAGAGAGGGCAAGGAGTAGTATAGGCAGGCCTTGTGTTTAGCATATTGTGCTATCAGGTGACAGCTGAGTGACTTTATACAGATGATGCCTGTAGTTCCCTAGATGGTGTGTAAATGGGACATTACAACAGGCTGGTATTCCCCAATTCAGGTGGCCTGTTTAACATAGACGCCAACTTGGCATCACCTTGCTCTTTGCCCACAGTGAGGAGATTCCTGGGATGTGGGACTTTAAGGCCTGAAACTGGGCTAGTCCCAGGTAAATGGGGACAGTTGGTCATACTAGTCATAGTTCTTAAAATAAATTAATGAGAAGTCTCTTCTCAAGGAACATACTGAACCCCAAACAATCAGAAGCTAGTGAATGAAGTCACCATTATGTAAAAAGAAAAAGAAAAGGCAAAATCTGATTTGTTACTGATTGCTGCTGATGACATTAGGTCATTTTATTTTGGGGGGAGGAATGGTATTTTGCACATGGTAGGAAGTATTTATCAGCCTGCTGTGTAGTGCCACCAGAGATTACAAAAAGTTTTCACAAAAACTCATCCATTTGCAAAAGAAGATTGAGCTCAAATTTACTTGCAGAACAAAACAGTTCAGATGAAAAGGGTAAAGAGTGAAGATGCTAACTTTATGAATAAAAATAATGTTCTGCTGTTGCTTTTGGGGTAAAAATGTTTATGGATATTCAAATTTGGAAAACAAAACTTTTCTCACTTATTCCAATAATGCTGTTGTGTTCTTTTCCCTTTCTTTCTTTCCTTCTTTCTTTCTTTCTTTCTTTCTTTCTTTCTTTCTTTCTTTCTTTCCCTTCTTCCTTCCTTCCTTCCTTCCTTCCTTCCTTCCTTCCTTCCTTCCTTTTCTCTCTCTTTCTTTCTTTCCTTCTTTCCTTCAATTTTTAAGCTAACTTTTTGTGAAAACATTGTATGACTTGAGCGCATTCAAATCTAGCAAGGTCTCTGCCAGGACAACTGTGGAATCCTCACCTGTGCAAATAGACAGGCTGGTTTTTTCAGCATTTTTGAGGTTTGAAGGGGGCAGGTCTATGCTACTAGCTTGTTGCCATCTGTGGAGTCTGTTGAGTCAGAGATGTAATTTATATTGATGATATGATTTCCTCTGACTTCTGCCTGTGCCTTGATGGTTGTGTTTCACTTGTTGACATGAACTTGGCTAAAATGAATGCTCTGTTGGCCATGGGCGAATTAGTTGCATGTGTGATAGCACCTTTCTGCTTATTATTTTCAAAGTTATGTAATGGGATAAGTATGTTATTTCTTCAGAATTAGATATCCCTTTTCTAAGGCTTTGCATTTACATAATTCCTTTCTCCTACAGACCTCTGAATAAACCTTATAGTTTTATTCAAAGATGGATTACACTTGCCACCATCACATATGTCAGAAAGCATGCTTGTTATTTTTGGAAGTAGGCAAGTTGAATTAAATCAGTTCTCTGTGGATTGATTGAATCTGCTTCTTAAATGCATTGTGTTCTCATTTCATATTATTCTTTGTAATGTGTGCCACTGTATTATGACCCCTAAATTGACAGGTATATTGGTATTTGCTGCATATTGTATTTCATATTGTGTAGCCACACAAACTGAAGGTTGATGGACAAGTAAATCTCAACTCCATCTACTCCATCTACCCTGTCTTTTTTTCAAATTCGTTGGATTCTTCTTGAGGATAAGGACCATGTCTCAAACCTCATGTCTTCCACAAGGTGTCTGGCTCAATACACAATGGAGACTTTTGCTGATGAATTTACCCTTAATTACGCCATCGTCTAATCATGGGGATTATCTTGACTGCTGTCAGATCACTTGTAAATAGAACTTGAAACATTGAAATTAACTGATAAGTAAGCTTGACTAATTCACATATAGAAAAGTACCTTTTTAGAGGAAGTAGTTAATATTTTTCTTCCTAAGTTTGTTTTTGGTGGTGTATTACCGTGTCTTGAACTAATTTTTGCAGAAATATTCCTTAGGTAGATAAAACAACTTAGAACATGCACAAAAATTGAGGCTGCTTTAAACTTACAAGACCTACTTTGATTTTCATTAGCAAATTTTTAGTATACAACAAACAGAAATGTTGAAGACAGTATGTGACAAAAGAATAAGTCAGTCACATTACTGTTCTGTGTTCTCACAGCTCCAGCAGTTTGTTTCCATGATTGGCCTCATTTCTGATTGTTAAGTGAAACTCAATATTTTTGACACTATCTATATCTGTATCTATATCTATCTTTATGTATATATGTATACATACATTTATCTTTTCCATATATCCTTTATATTTTTTATCATATTTATTTTCCTTCTACTCCCTTCTACTTTTTTCCCTTATATTTCCTCATATTTTTGTTACAATTTGAATTTCTGTTTCAAAGTTTGATTTATAATCTTGTAAGTTGGTGAGAATCACTTTTTCCTTATTATGAAAAAATGTCCTCTTTATACGATTAGTCTTCTTTTGTAAGATTTTTGAGGAAAAAAGTCTAAACAATTTGTCATTATGCAGGCAAAGAAGTAGTTTCCCTTTTGATAATTTAAATAATAACGCACTTTCACTTAACCAGCATTCCTTTTCTTTCAAGGATTACAAAGAACATTCTTTACAATGCACAACTCTCACATTGTTCTCAGAATTCTTATCAGCAAATATATTTTCAGCTCCTTTCTTTTACTTAAAAAAAATTTTTTAATGTTTATTTTTGAGAAAGACAGAGACAGAGCATGAGTGGGGGAGGGGCAGACAGAGAGGGAGACACAGAATCTGAAGCAGGCTGCAGGCTCTGAGCTGTCAGCACAGATCCTGAGGTGGGACTCGAACCCATGAGATCATGACCTGAGCCGAAGTCAGACGCTTAACCGACTGAACCACCCAGGCGCCCCTATTTTCAGCTCCTTTCTAACTTTCTTCATATGTATAGGAAAAATGCTGCTGTCCAAAAGAACACTCAATCCATTTTTAGAGCTGAGGCTCTTAGACTGGGATGTTATGTACCTTGTCATTTTTAATAGCCAGCCACTGACTCTTAGTTTTTGACTTATTGTTGTAGCATTATGCTTCAATCTGCTAGAAGTATTCTCTGTCACTAGCATAGGGTCGGTGGAATATGGTGCAATGATTGGGAAGGTAAAGACAGTAGAATACTTCCATTCCTTAGTAATCAGAAGCCCCACTGAAAGGACCTTAAATGATAAAGATATTCATTAAGTCACATAACAAGAATTCAGAGGTAGGGATGTCTCCTGGTTGGTCAATGCAATGGCTCCACAAGGTCTTCAGTGGCTCCTCTGAGTGGTTCCTCTCATCTCTCTTGCTTTCCTCGGTCAACTCCTCACATGCTACCACAACTCCTTACATGCTGCCTGCAGCAACCCAGGCATCACCTCTGTACACGTCGGCCTTGACAGTCAGGAAAAGCCTTTCTCGGAATTCCCCACAGACCTTACTCTGCTTAATAACCACAGTCATGTGACATGTGACATCTAAACCCATCACTGAAAAGGAAGTGGAATTGCCATGATTGGCTTAGCCCAGTGGTTCTCAAATGTGTGTCCATGTTAGAATCACCTACAGTCTTTTAAAAATGCCAAATCTCAGGCCTCACCCCAGAGCAATGAAATCACACTCTCTGGGGGTTGGGTCACAGGCATCAGCATTTTTTGAAGCTGCCAGGTGATTCCGTGTGCAGGCAGCTTAGCCTAATCAACAGTCTGTCTCTTGGCTGGACCAGGTAGTCTCCTCTTCCACTGTGTTTGACCAGGCGGAAGGGGTTTGGGTGGTTAGGAAGCCACAACACAAGGTCACTACAGACACTGGCTGTGAAGTAAGCGTGCCGTATTTTGAGTTGTGTCCTCTCTACCCTATGGTGTAACCTTGGTCATGTTTTAAAACTAATACAGCTTCACCTGCAAGAGAGAATAGCCATTCCAAATTAACAATGAAATGGAAAAAAAAAAATCCTTAAAAGTTTCTAGCACTTTACCAGCCAACATGAACTAGACATTCTGTTAACATGCATAATAGTGCCTTGGTAGGAGAGAATCATAGGAAGACACGGGGAAATAGAAGTTATGTGGCACCTGAGTGGCTTAGTTGGTTGAGTGTGTGACTCTTGATTTTGGCAAAGCTCATGATCCCAGGGTCGTGGGATCCAGCCCTACTTTGGGCTCCCCACTGAACATGGAGCCTGCTTGAGAGTCTCTCTCTCTTCCTCTGCCCATGTCCCCCACTCACTCTCTCTCTCTCACTTTCTCTCTCAAAAAAAAAAAAGTTATTGTTGCTGTTGTTATATTTATTAGTAGTAGTACAGTTATTACTCGAGAAGATGATGGACCAGGTTAGAAGTTCTCACTTCTGGGTTGCACATTAGAAGCACCTTGCGAGCTTTAAAAAATGCCAGTGCCTGGCCACACCCAGACCAGCTAAATCAGGCTCTCTTAGAATGGAGCCCAGGTATTGATATTTTTAAAAAAAGATTCCCTCGGTGATTCAGTGCAGGCAAGAATGCAATCCATAGGTTAGAGACTGGGAGAATATAAGGGAAAAGTGTAGTCAGGTCAGTTTGCCTCACCATTCCAGATGAGTCCCGGTCCCAGTCACCTATGTAGCCCCAGGGAAACAAGGTTTTTGAGCTGGTTCGGATAATTCTTTGCTCGCTTTATACCAGAAAATCTCTTCTATCCCCTCTCTGCAAGTGACCAGACTTTATTCTAGCCATTTCATTTACACACATCATTCTTTGGGCTTCAAGAGTGGATTAAAAAGGGACGGAGTGCCTTCTTGTTTCTATTTAAAGTTTGTATACAACAGTTTAATATAAGAATTATATTCTGTTTACTGCGCTTATTTTTAGTTTTCTATATGTGAATTGTGCAATTCATTTTCCTAGTTTTTAGAAAGTGTGTTTTCCATTAGCCACAATGCAAAACCAATTACGGATGTGTTATGTAGAAACCTGCTTTAAATATTCTCCTAGCTTTCTGTAAGCTTCCCTAAGAGTTATAATTTTTAGGTGCATTGTTTACTAGGCCATGGGTATGTTTTGTCATATGTTGAAAGATCACACCAGCTATAAAAATAAGATGGTGAATAAAAAGCCACAAAAGCTATAAACATCTGTAAAAGAAGTTTTCTAGGCAAGGCTGCTCGTTAGAGGGAAACTCGGTGCATTTTGATTGTGTGCAGCTGGTGGCACATGCATGTTCAGAAACAGGGCCATTAAGAGGAGCTGTTAGATATATGGCATGCCGCACTGTGGGCCGTAGATCTGTCCCCTCAGCTGTGTGTAACAGCAGCCCGTGGGGCCACACTCCCAAAGCCTTCTCTAAATTCCACCTGCAACTCTGTTGCCAACCGGATGTTTTATAGAACTGGGTAGTCATCTTTTGGTCACAGAGCCAGTCTTACCGAGAGAATTAGCTGGCTCCTAGGACAGTGGAAAAATCTGGAAATCTCAGCATGAGCTTCACAGTTTCTGCCACCCTGAAGGGACACGTCAAGCCTGACCTCTGGTCAGTGTCAGGGCCACTGCAGGATGCGGCCTGGAGCTCCCATTTATTCTCAGAGGATCTAGCATGCGAAATGCCACGTGACGTATGATGTTGACCCAATCAGACAAACGACCCTATTATATACGAGAGCACAAGAGACCCCCTGCTCTGAACACACCTCTGAGTGAACAACCTGAGCATGCTGGGCTGGGGGTGGGCAGAGGCTGAGTGTGGGGAATCTACCCACCAGGCTGAGTTTGTGTGGCTGGCCGTGGGACCAGTCAGTGTTAGCACCAGGTCGTCTCTGAGCAGGCATTTCTGATTTCTGAGAGGACTTAATGTTTACGGGATCCACCTTTGCGATACCAGAAACGGTTTCCCTAAAACAAGGCCAAGATCCTTGAAGCAGAAGGAGAATGATGTTTTAAGTTTTAGAATAAAATGAAAACAGTTTTTTAAAAAATCCTTTAACTTTTTATAAGGAAAAATTTAAGCCCACAGAAGCAAAGAGAATAGGGTAATGAAATCTCCATGTAACCCCACCCAGTTTCAACAAATATGCATTTTTTTTCCATTTATAACCTTTCTGCTACCCCCAACCATAAAAATTTGGAATTTTTATATGTAATATTAAAAGGATATTTAATTCAAGGTTTACATGTAATTCTGTTGGTAGTTATGCTTTATGTAAGATGTATTATATAACTTGTTCACTTAAATGATGATACAACTAAATCATGGGCATTTGTAATCAAAGATATTTTTATTCTATACCAGTGCTATTCAAAGTGTGGCTTGAAGACCAGTACCAGCCCACTTTGTTTCTGGTCTGTGATGACATAGGTACAGAAATTGTGACAAAGTACTTAGGACTTTTGCAGCTTTTTGACATTGCTGGGCATCTAAGTAATTTCAAACTTCAACCTGTTTCACAAAAGTAGTGGTCAGCAACACACTGGGAAAAACACAGTCTTTGACAGCGGATAGTTCGGAAAGTACTTTACTGTATGGTAATTCTGTGATTTTGACCCCCAGGGGATGTTTGACAATGTCTGGAGATATTTTGAGTCATTACAATTTGGGAATAAACTTGGAGGGGAGAGGTATGTGCTACTGACATCTAGTGGGTACACAGGACAGCTTCCTAAAACAAAGCATTATCTGGCCCTAAATATCAATGATACTGAGGTTGAGAAACCTTGTGCCAGACCACAGTGGATGGTTTAGGCCCCCTGTGCCTTGTCTCAGGAAGGTCTGGCAAATGGGTCTTATCAGGGTGCAGCCTGGCAAGAGTTCAAGGCTGTTTGTATGTGATCTTTCCTTACACAAGAAGCTCCACATTCTGCTTTGGAGATTAGTGAGACATTTTGCAGATGGAAAAGTCTGAGGGTTAAATGACTTTGTCCCAAATGCTTTTAAAATAAGATGATTTGGGGGTACCTGAGTGGCTTAGTCAGTTAAGCATCCGACTTCGGCTCAGGTCATGATCTCTCAGTTCATGAGTTCGAGCCCCGCGTCTGGCTCTGTGCTGACAGCTCAGAGCCTGGAGCCTGCTTCAGATTCTGTGTCTCCCTCTCTCTCTGCCCCTCCTCCACTCACACTCTGCCTCCATCTCTCTTGCTCTCTCAAAAATAAACATAAAAAAATATATGATGCTTTTATATTTAGCCACAAGTTGCCCATTTCATCTCTGCCAGAGTAGAAAGTCACCCACTGCTTCAGTAACTGAGAAAATGGGAAACTAGAAATGTACACAATTTATTTTTATTTAGAAATTTCATATTTAAGAAATTCACATCGAATCTCTGTTTCATGAGGTTTTTAGGATTTTCTTTTAAACTTAGAAATAGGAAATTATCATCTGACAAAAGTCATTTTTCTGAACTTTAATAGGATAAATGTTAATAGCTAGAAATATCTACTCTAGAAAAAGTAATCCAGTGAAATTCATTTGGAACAAAAGATAACTTTTATATCCTAACACACTTCATGTGTGTGTGTGTGTGTGTGAGAGAGAGAGAGAGAGAGAGAGAGAGAGAGAGAATGAGACTTATTTCCACATCTGATTCCTCTTCAGTGAGTTTCTTCTCTCAGATTGTATTTGGTGTCCAAGTTGCTCACATGGAAGTTATTTCATTAACAGCACGGACACTCTGGCCTTGTTACAGCTTTGAGCAAGACAAGTAGAGGAAAGATTTGTCCATCAAGTGTCTTCACACACTGTATAACAACCAAGGAGCCGATGTTTTTTGCTTATAGGTTGAACCCTGTCATAAGGCAACTGTGTTTACATATGTTCACAATACTATAGGCTCTGATACTCCTCACCATCCTCACTAGTGTGCCTGTTTTCTTATAATTGCTTACTCATTTGTATTTCTCAATTTTATTGGAGTCAGGCTACCACTGTCATGAGAGAACATTTATGAACCATCATTATATGACTTCCTTATACCATATACCTTGGCCTCTGACTACAAAGGAAAAAGCTCATTTGCTATATTTTCTATTTCTCTTTGATTGGGCCTGACATAAAAACAACCATGGGTAATATTCAGAATGTGTACCTGTGGCATTCAGGTAATCTGCCCACCATCCATCCTTGTCTTTGCTAGTCTGTGTAGTGGAGGGCATGACTCTTTACCTCCTGGCAAGCAATCCTTGGCTAAACTAAGAGGAAACCTCCAACAAATTTCTATTTAGAGAAATTTGGAGATACCTCCAAGATTTTTTTTAAATGTGACTTTGTTTCTAAAATGATTTTTAAATTTTTTAACTCCGTTCTTGTTGGAAAAAAATACAACTTCTGAAGTTTTAGATAGATAGATAGATAGATAGATAGATAGATAGATAGGCATTAACAGCACAAAAATAGGACTTTTTATTAGCTACATAACAAGGTGCAGGGTGTAGAACTCTATAAATCCTACCTTCTGAGTGAATTCTGCCAAATGCTGTTTAATTAAGGTGGACTGATTAGACTACTGATTAATTCTACTTTTGACAGATTACACAGTTTAACTGACAAATAGATTGCCTCCATTTAGTAACGATTCCCCAGTTACGATGACAAAGGACAAGCTATTTGTCAGTTAAACTGTGTAATCATTGAGAAACAGAACTAATCAAGAGCCTAATCATTCTGTCTTCAGTTAAACCCAGCTAATGACTTCAAATGTGTAATTTATACTACATATTCCACTCTGAAACAGTGCTACAATTTCTGTAATACTTTACTGAATCTGATTTTGTGCCCATATTAAAGATTTTGAAATGGAGGAAAAGATAGAGGAAGAGAAGTAATGGAGCTATGATATGATTAATGTTAAGTGGTGATAGTATATGGGTTCTTTGTGGGGGAGGAGTGTTGCGACCTTTGGAAGTCCAGTGGCATCCAAACTAGCTTGAACCGTTCAGCCACACCAGCCTGCAGGTTGCTTTCCAGTGTATACTTGGGGATGTAGCAGAGAGTTGAGCCCCAGCTCTGCTGCCTAACCTGACAATAACTCAGAGATTCCCTAAGTTTTCTGTGTCACATGGTCTCTTGCTGTGTCAGTCACTATGTAATTACCTAACTATTGTCATCCTCAAAGAAGCTATGGTAAGGGCAGGCAGCCGCAATTAGAAATTGAAGTTCTCTTACTTCCAAGCATGGATTCTTCTGGACTGGGAACTTAGGACTAGGCATACTTAGGAAAGCTCTAGAGGCTATATGATTTTCTTCATGGTTTTCAGAGAGAAAGAGAGGGGGAACGGGTATAGGTATCTTTGTACCACTCAGCTTACTCTCTGTGCCCAACTATGGTTACCATGTGAGGGGTGGTATTTCTTTCACGTGACTGATTAGGGTTAGTTGGGAAGAAATTAGTAAGAAAGGGGGAAAAGGAATTTTTTTTTTCTGAAAAAGAAAATGCACTTTTTTCTTTCTGTCTCAGTTCATTTGGTTTTCTTAAATCTGCGGTGAGTGGTCTCTGACCTTCTGGCTCTGCCTCTGGTATAAAAGCTGTTTACTGGAGCAGGAATTTCCTAACACTTTGGAACCACTCACTGTAGAGTGGGATCTTTTCAAGGGTGGGCATTAAAGTCTTTCCAAGGAGCCCTGTAAGACGTTTTGACCAAATCTGTCAGGAATTATATCCCTCCCTGCAACATCTTCAGGAAAATTGGATATTGTTTAAGATACAGGGATAGAAGAAATGGACAGACATATGAAGGGCAAACAGGGCTTCTTATTATTATACTTTGCTGTGGCCTAAGGACTCGGAGAACCTTTCTTTCTAGACGGACATTGAAATGTAATTGTAGAGCCTTTGTGAGCTAATAATCTTAGGACAAAACCCCGGGGAATCCTTAGCTTCAAACGGTTCTTGGTAGAAAAGAGGGAGTCCAGGCAGATGCAGAACTGCTTCATTAAATGGGTCCCTCCTCCAACTGTAATTCTCAAATTGTTTGAATTGGAGGAACCTCTCTAACATTATAAGTTTCAGCCCCAGCTTTCCTGCCAACACACGCACAGAAACACGTGATAGTTATTGTACTTTCAGCGTCTTTTATGGGAGAAAACACATAGGTGAAGGTAATACAATTTCTGTGACATTTGTAAATAAAGCGTATTGAAATAATCACCAATAGTGTTAATAAACCATTGAAAAATGCCAGTATATGAGTGGGTGGATATACGTGTGTGTGTAAAACATTATTTATTCACTGCAAGGCAATGCATAACACACATTTGGGTTTTTTGAAAACTCACATGATAACCGCAAGAGCGCTTCACTAGAATCTCCATACACTGGCTCAGAACCTTTCTCAGTATCCGTGGGGCACTGCAGGGTACTCACCTAGACAGTTAAGTACTTCCTGAGAGGAGATTTGGGAATGAGTGAGAAGGATGTTCTTAATCAATGATGCTGAGATGTTGTTTTTCATGGCTTTTCTTCCCGGAAACCTCCTATTACCCTCTTAGGACGTCATCCAGATAATTGGTCTTGGGTTGTTCTCTGCCAGACACTCACCTGTCCTTGCAGCCGCTGCAGTGATGTGCCTCTCACTTCTTCATAAGATCTTGTTTTCTAGATAAATTGTAGAGCGAAAAGCTTTCCTGTTTTTCTTCTCATATACATCATATGGGTATCTCCTTATATGTTTTTAAAATATTAGGTAAGTAAAACATTTAGATATAATAAATCCCAGCAACCCTAAGAAATTTCTAATTTAAATACTTAACAACTACATTTTCAAGTTGTGTGTGTGTGTGTGTGTGTGTGTTTTTTTATACTGGTCAATATTTGAAGAAATAATAGGCACCAAAGGTTATGCAATATGTGAAAAGAGATTGTGTTGATCTAGACTAAATGAAAAAAATATATTTTTTGGACTGCCAAGAAAATGCATTTTTTTCTGTTAACTTTGAACAGTCATTTAAAATACAGAGTTCCCCCCCCCAAAATAAATAAATAAAACTTTAAGAAAGTTGGGGGGCTTTGTGGTTCAGTCGGTTAAGTGTCTGGCTCTTGGTTTTGGCCCAGGTCATGATCTTACAGTTTGTGGGTTTGAGCCCCGCATTGAGCTCTGCGCTGACAGTGAAGAGCCTGCTTGGGATTCCCTCTCTCTCCCTCTTTCTGCCCCTCCTCTGCTCACGCAGACACATGCTCTCTCTCTCTCTCTCAAAATAAATAAATAAAACTTAAAAAATAAAAAATAAAACACGGAGACCTTATACAAAACTCTATCCATGCTGGATATAGTAAAGCAAATAGCAAATACCTGAACTTAAAAAAGAAAAAGGTAACAGTAATCCCCAGAATCCAACAAACAAAACTGAAGCTGAGTGCCAGAATGATCACATTGAGAATGTAGCACCTTACAAGGTGTTTGTCAGTATCTGTAAATTCAAGCTTTGGTTTTGAATGGTGATGGAAAGGGAGGCAAGTTCTGGGCTTAGATTATAGGGGCAAGACGGAACCACATCCCACCACAGTGCTGAGACCCTAGAAAAACCACACTCAAAATGAAGTCAGGGACTGGAAATCATCTGCCTTTGGCAAACAGAGGTGTTTGGGACATTTAACTGTCTCAGTAATTGCTGGCTAGAGAAAAGAGTTCTCCTTAGAGTTTATAACCACAGTCTTTGCCTCAAGTGTGTTTAGAGTTCAGACTTAAAATACTTCCCTGACCAGAAAACCCTAAGGCAAGAAATAAACTTAAAATGGTCTTTGATTGATAGCATCCCAGAATGCCTGGCAGAAGCAAACACAATGCTGTCTGAAGGGACTTACCCTCAACTTAGGGGTCACAGCATTTTAACAGATAAAGACCACCAAACATGAGCCCATGATTCCAAATTCCAGAAACACCCAAGGAAACAAGAGCCATGAACAGGAGACAGGAGAAACCACA
Organism: Herpailurus yagouaroundi; assembly: GCF_014898765.1. Classification (NCBI taxonomy): domain Eukaryota; kingdom Metazoa; phylum Chordata; class Mammalia; order Carnivora; family Felidae; genus Herpailurus; species Herpailurus yagouaroundi. The sequence continues at coordinate 65,913,656 of NW_024412376.1, forward strand.
AATAGCAGAATTAGATATCCAAAAAGCTTAAGATAATGATTTATCAGATGAAGTAAATTATATAAATGCCTAGAATATTTGTTTAAATACACATAAGAACATGAGTAAAAAAGATTTTATCCACAATGAAGCATAATTGAAAAGAACCAAAGAAAAACTTTAAAAAAATTAAAATATAATACAAATTAAAAATCAAATGATTCTATTAACAATTTATTCATACCTGAAGATAATTGATCAACTGATTCTAAAGAACTTGCATACAGTATGATACAAAACAATAGAAATGGTAAAGGGAGGTTAAGAGACATGAGAAATAAGGTCTGTTATACATATAGTTGGATTTGTTGACTTTCAATAACAAATAAGAAATAAAGTCATTTTCAATCAATAAAAATGGAATTTACCATCATCAGATCCTGCGAAGGTCAGATAGGCAAGAAAGCATGAAAAGTAAAGAAATTTTTAAGCATGTGTGAAACTAAACCATAATGATTGTGTAAAGTAATAATGATTCCATATTGGGCATTAAAAATAAAGATACAAATAAAACACTATTACACATAACCTCTAAGACAGGAGCATTCTACAGGACTTGTTATTCAGTAGAAGGGAAAACATAGATAATCTTTAAGCTGTGTTCAATGTACATGGTAGAACTGTTAAGGATAACCACTAAGAAGGTAGAAATAGTGTTCATAACTTCTATGATAATACAGGGGGAAAGTTATCAATCCAAAACATACAAGATATTATAGGGGGAAAAGAACTTTGAAAACAAGCAAGATAAAATCAATGCACAAAATAAAATGTTAGAAATATATTCAGATATATTTAAAACAAAGAAATATATTCAAATACATGAGTAATAACACATATTAATATATAGATACATTAATTATATATTATAATGATAATTATAATAATAAATGATAATACATATTAATGAAGATTAAGAAGCAAAACTTGTTATCTTAACAAAAGTGATACAAGTATGGTTTGAAAAAAATCCAGTTGGATACTATTTATGGAGACATTCCTCATATCTAAGGATATAGACTGTTTGAAAGTAAAAAAATGGATATACCAAGCAAACACTAATACTGTATTATTTTTTGCCTCCTTCTTTTAAACTAAGGTATAATTGACCTATCACATTATATAAGTTTAAAGGGTACAACATATTGATTTGATACATTTATACTGCATTTTGGAGTGTAAAATGGTTTATCCACTTTGTAGACTTTGGACATTCCTAAAACAGTTGAAGGTGCAACCCACTTCTAGATACACACACCACAGGGAATTACACTTCTCTGCATTCAAGTATACACATACAAAAAAATTCAGAGCAAAGTAAGAGTGAAAAATTGGTAAAAAATGAACTGCCCATCACTAGATAATGTATATAAGCAAATTGTGGTGTAGCCATTGAATGTAATACTATATGATACTAAAAATGAATGAGTAGGAACTACATATGTTCACAAAATAAAATTGAGGACTAGAAGCCCATAAAGATTATGTTGAGCAAAACTAAGTAACTTTCAAAAGAACTCACAAAGTTTATATACAGTGTGATGCTATTTAAATAAGTTTAAAAAGCAAAATAATGCTAAGTCTTGTTTAGAGATCCTTCCATACACGTGCAGTAAAAACAGAGAGAAAAGCAAAGGACTGATAAGTTCACCATCCAGCACTGTGGTCACCTCTGAGGAAGTGGGCAGGTGCTGCAGTTAGGGAGTGGAGGGGTTGGGGGAGGGAGTTGAGAGGGACACCTGCACTAGTAATGTTTGATTTTGTAAGACCTAGCCAGTGGACACACACATATATCTGTTTCATTCTTTACATACCATTTTTTTAGGCCTGACAATTTTTATAATATTCTTTTAAATACTAAGGAGAAAATGTGTATGGAGCTTGTCTATATAACATGAAATTAAATACGAACACACACACACACACACACACACACACACTACCTCAATTTTAAAAACTTTATAACATTTTTGAAGATGTATTTGAAAAAAATCTCATTGCAAGTTTACTTTAAAGAAATCTTACTTTTTTCCCTCAAACCTTTTTATTTATGAACTGCTTGATAATGACTGGCTGTTTTAATGAACAATGTTAATCTATATTCTAAGCAAAAAGGCTGGTGATAACAAATTCTTGGTATCAAAGTTGGCTGAGGAATGTGAACACTTTTTCTTCTCCTGTGAAGACATTTTTTTTCCTTAAGAGCCTATGACAAACAATTAAAAAATACCTCATTTAAAAACATAATTTAGATGTTACAAAAGAACATCCTACGTAAGAAGAAAGATTGGGCAATAAAAATGAAAATACTTAAACCACAGTTGAGCTGTAGCTTTTTCAACGTTTATTTATTTTTGGGACAGAGAGAGACAGAGCATGAACGGGGGAGGGGCATAGAGAGAGGGAGACACAGAATCCGAAACAGGCTCCAGACTCTGAGCCATCAGCCCAGAGCCCCACGCGGGGCTCGAACTCACGGACCGCGAGATCGTGACCTGGCTGAAGTCGGACGCTTAACCGACTGCGCCACCCAGGCGCCCCGAGCTGTAGCTTTTTAAACTTACCCCATATCTGATGAAAATTTTGTTCTGAAGTTTTCATTCCCAGGAATTCCTCCAAGATAGTAAACAAGTTGCACCATCTAGATCAATGGTCTCGAATATCTCAGTAAATTTTTGTGACCCCAAAGACCAAAAGAAAACTTAAGAGTTCACTTCTTTGAGTAAGTAGTTAGATCATGGCAATCATTCAGGACCTTGCTTCCCAAAGAAAAGTGGTGCAGTCTAATGTTGGGGCTGTGAACTGCCACGAGCTAGTAGTTCAGTTTGTCCAGCAGATGTCGGGTAGTCCTGTTTCCCCTGAAAATAACTTCTGGAACCCCATGGATTTGCTGCAGCACCTGACGAAACTAGATAAAATACCCCCCCCCCCCACACACACACACCACATACACCTTTATAAGGAGGGCTTTATGTTCCCTTAAATTCATGGCTATCTCTTGTCGCTGACTGCAGGAGAAACCTTACAAGTGCTCAGACTGCAGCAAAGCCTTCAGCCAGAAGCGAGGCCTGGATGAGCACAAGAGGACGCACACCGGAGAAAAGCCTTTTCAGTGTGATGTGAGTTTGGTTCCTCTCTTCTTCCGTCAGTGTCCTCCGGTGACAGATGCGTGTGTTGTGTGCATGTGTGCGAGTAAGGCATCTGCGCACCAGGGTGTGTATGGATGGGTGTGTGTTGTTTTGCAGTGCTGGTCTTTCTGTTAATGCCTTGTGCTGCCTGCATCTTTTGATGTAATCCATATAACCACTTTGTCATAATTTTGTTCATCCTAGTTTACTAGCAGCAGATTAACCGATTTTCTTTAAGGCACATTAAAACCCAAAGTTTTAATGCAATTGAGTTGTTCTTTCAAGGTATAAACTCATGATGATTCCAGGCAGCTTTCATATGTCTTTCCAAATCTTTGACAGGTTAGTGGCAGTTAAACCAGAGATTTACCAGGCCATAGATATTACTTATTTTGCTACAGCCAAACAATGAGTTTCTAAAACATGAATGAACTCCTTTATTTAAATAATGTTGCTAATTGTTTAGATTTTCTGTGTATGACATTTGAATTGAAAATTATCAACTTAGTTGTTTACAGTATTTATGAAAGGAAAAATACTACCACACTCAATAAAATTAATCTGAATGTTAATTAATCTAGGAAAAAAATGGTTTTTCAGTGAACAGTGTCACCATTCTGTGTAAGATTGACAGTTGATAGAAGATTGACACAGGCTTTAGGGAAAACACTTGGATGCTTATTTCTTATACAAAAATAGCAAAAAGAGTATTAATGTAGCTCAATGTAAGAAGAAACATTAAAGTTGTAGTGTGTAAAATTGCACAGTACAGAATGCTCTTTAAATGTGGAGGGAAACTCGAGTACTTAGTCCCATTGGCATATCCCAACGGATAAGTGTAGGGTAAGCAGTCCACATGAAAGGAAGCTCACAAACACAAGATGTTTTCCTTGTCCTTCCATGAAACTTTGGTGGTAAGGTTAAGGCAACAATGTACTCCCAGTGGGCTTACTCATAAAAGTACCTTTATGAACAGTGAACTTCTTTAAGGCAAGAAGTATCGTAGAGAAAGAAATGTGCACATGTAGAACTCGATCCTGAACTGGAGGTACAGCTCCTGCTTAATAATTTCAGTTGGCTTAATTCGTCAGTGCTTTTATTGGAAACATTTCCATATAGACACAACCTCTTTAGATTACTTAATTGTACAACTGCACAAATAGCTGATGGGAGATAGAAATTAAATATTGACTGTGTACAGACATCTGCCTACCATCACATTCAATTCAACTTTCATTTATGCTAGATATTTTTGTTGAGTACTTTCTAAGTTAAACTGGACCACGATGTTATTTTTTTAAAAACCTATAATTTTACAAACATGATTTTTTTCCTTCTATTCCATCTACTTCTATCATATTTTCAAAACTCTCTGATCATGATCTGTGGCCCAAACTAGTCCATTGACTATCGATCCAAGTTTACTGCCTCCCAGACCTCCTTGAAATGCATCCTGCTTTGTAAAGGACTGGCTGTCTTTGTTCCAAAATCTTATCCTCTTAACCCACTCATTCTGAATAGAAGTCATCCTTTCTCTCTCATTCCCAATCTTCCTCTTTCCTGAATAACTCTCAAATCTATTACTTCCTCTCAGTTTCTTTTCCCACTAGCAGTGCATAGCCTGGCTCCTCCCTGTGTTTTATTACATTCAATCTCCAATGTGTGTGTTCTTTACCCTGCCAGGGTAATGTCTTTTTTTTTTAATTGAGACGAAATTCACAGAATGTAAAATCAACCATTTTAAAGTGAACAATTCATTGTCATTGGGTGCATTAACAATGTTGTGCAACCATCACCTCTATCTCCTTCTAAAACATTAATGTCCCAAAATAAAACTCCATACCCATTCAGCAGTTAATCCCCTCTCTCTCCAGACCCTGACAGCTACCAATCTCCTTTCATTTCTACAGATTTACCTATTCTGGATATTTCATGTAAATGAATCATACCATGTGTGACCTTTGTGACTGGCTTCTTTTACTTAGCGTAATGTTTTCAAGGTTCATCTACATTGTAGCATGTCTGTACATCATTCCTTTTTATGGCCGAATGATATTCCATTGTGTATACCACAGTTTGTTTATCTCTCCATCACTGATGAACATTACGTTGTTTCTGCCTTTTGGCCATTGTGTATTGCTCTGTGAGGAACATATGCATAAAAGTATTTAAGTACCTGTTTTGAATTCTTTGCAGGGGTGGGGGAACTTGGGTGTCTCAGTCAGTTGAGCATCTTACTCTTGATTTCGGCTCAGGTCATGAACTCACCATTCTGAGATCAAGCCCTACATTGGACTATGTGCTGGGAGTGGAGCCTGCTTAAGAGTCTCTCTTCCCCTCTCCCTTCGCCCCTCCCCCACTCACTCATATGCATTTTCTCTGTCTCTGTCTCTCTGTCTCTCTGTTTCTCTCTCTCTGTCTCTCTTTTTTTAAATTTTTTTGATGTTTATTTATTTTTGAGACAGAGAGAGACAGAGCATGAACGGGGGAGGGTCCGAGAGAGAGGGAGACACAGAATCTGAAACAGGCTCCAGGCTCTGAGCCATCAGCACAGAGCCTGACGCAGGGCTTGAACTCACGAACCGCGAGATCGTGACCTGAGCCGAAGTCGGACGCTTAACCGACTGAGCCACCCAGGCGTCCCTGTCTCTCTGTCTTAAAAGCAAATCATTTTGGGTATATACCTAGGAGTAGAATTACTGTGTCATATGGTGATTCTATATTTGACTTTTTGGGGAACTGCTATACTGTTTTTCATGGAAACTGCACCATTTTTATATTCCCACCAGCAATGCACAAGAATACCAATTTTTTCCACATCTTTGTCAATGCTTGTTATTTTCTGTTTTGTAAAATTGTAGTCACCATGGGGCATATGAAGTGATATCTTATTGTGGTTTGGATTTAAATTTCCAAAAGGATTAACAATACTGAGCATCTTTCTATATGCTTGTTTGTTGGAGTTTGTATTTTTCTCTGGAGAAATGTCTGTTCAAGTCCTCTTCCCATTTTAAAATTTTGTTTTTTTGTTGTTGAGTATAAGAGTTCTTTGTATATTCTAGATACTAGGCTCTTATCAGATATATGATATACAAGTATCTTCTAAGTTATCTTTTCACTTAGTAATAATACCTTTGATTCATGAAACTTTTAAATGTTGAAATCCAATTTATGTTTTTTTTTTTTTTCTCAGCATGGTGTTGTTGTCAGATATAAGAATTGCCAATTTCAGGGCCATGAAGATTTACTGTCATGTTTTTTTTTTTTTCTAAGAGTGTGATAGTTTTAGCTCTTACAGTTAGGTCTTTGATCTGTTTTAAGTTAATTTTTTTGTATATGGTATGAAGTAGGGGTCTATTCTTTTGCATTATTTTACAGTTTTTCACCATTCCATATGATGTTAGCTATGAGTTTTTCATAAATGCCCTTTATTATGTTGAGGAAGCAACCTTCTATCCTAGTTTTCTAAGTATTTTTATCAATACAGGTTGTTGGATTTTGTCAGTGGCTTTCCTTCATCAGTTGAGATGATCATTTTTTAGTCTTTTGTTTATTAACATGGTTTATTACATTGTTTGATTTTATGTGAAACTACCATTGCAGTCTGAATAAATCCCGTTTGGTCATGACTTGTGATGTTTTTGTTTTTTTGCTTTTTGGTTTTTTTGTTTTTGTTTTTTGCTTTTTGTTTTTTTGTTTTTGAGAGACAAAAAAGAGAGAGAGCTCACGAGCAGAGTAGGGACAGAGAGAGAGAGGGAATGAGAGAATCCCAAGCAGGCTCCATGCTGGTGTTGAGCTCACAAATCATGAGATCATGACTGAGCTGAAATCAGATGCTTAACCGACTGAGCCATCCATGCCCTGCCTTTTTTTTCTTTCTTTCTTTCTTTCTTTCTTTCTTTCTTTCTTTCTTTTTTTTTGTTGGCAATCCTTTTAATATACTTTTGAATTTGGCTTGTTGGAATTTTTGTTTTTCATTCATTTGAGGATTTTTGCATCTATATTCAAAAGGGATATTGGCTTTTAGTTTTCTTTTCTTGTGATATCATTGTCTAGCTTTGGTATTAAGTTAACGCTGGCATCACAGAATGAATTAGAAAGTGTTCTGTCCACTTCTATTTTTGGGAGAGTTTGAAAGGATTAGTGTTAAGTCTTTAAATGTTTGGTGCAATTTATTCATGAAACTATCTGATTCCAGACTTTCCTTTGTTGGGAGGTTTTTTTTTTTTATTATTTAAAAAAATTTTTTAACGCTTATTTATTATTGAGAGACAGAGAGAGACAGAGCATGAGCAGGGGAGGGTCAGAGAGAGGACAAGACACAGAATCTGAAGCAGGCTCCAGGCTCTGAGCTGTCAGCACAGAGCCCGATGCGGGGCTCGAACTCACGAACTGTGAGATCATGACCTGAGCCGAAGTCGGACGCTTAACTGACTGAGCCACCCAGGCGCCCTGGGAGGTTTTTTATTTGATACAATCTCTTTATTTATTATTGGTCTCTGGAGTTACTCTATTTCTTTTTGAGTCAGTTTTCGTTATTTATGTGTTTCTAGGAACTTGTCCATTTCATCTAAGTTATCTGATTTGTTGGCATACAGTTCATAGTATTCTCTTATAATCCTTTTTATTTCTCTGGGGTCAGTAATAATTTCTCAATGTGATTGTTTCAGTATAAACCAAATCAGGTGCTTCTCTATGACAGTATCTCACAAACTGTAGGGTAAAATCCACCTTGCCGCTTGACGGAAAAAATTATTCTGGGTTTTGTCAACTGTTATTATTAATATGTTAATAATTTCTTATCTGTCAGTACTTTGCATTTTGTTTGTACTGACACTTAAAGTTTCCTGAAGCAGCGATGCCATTTTGCATTTCTGTTTCTTGTTCCTTGTAGCTTCATGCACTACTTCCTCTGCCTGGAATGTCCTCCCCATCTCTTGCTGCCTGGCATTTACACACACACACACACACACACACACACACACACACACACAGACATATGACATTTGAGTGGTACTTGAATGGCATTTGAGCAAAATTGTAAAGAAGAAACTGATACATGTTGATCTCAGTTCTTTACAATTTTTCTCAAATACCGCTTTCACTCATCAACACTAGCCCCTTAGGCACAGTCATTCCATGTGTACAGCTCCCTGAGCATGCCATAGCTATTGAACTGTAAGTATCTTTGCTACTATCCCTATGGTGATGACTTCCAAATCTCTCTTTCTCCTGCCTCGATCTCCCTTTTGAACTCTAGGCAGATATTTTGAGCCGTCTGTAAGACATTTCCCCTGGGGCACCTGGGTAACTTACTCAGTTTAGTGTCCAACTTCAGCTCAGGTCATGATCTCATGGCATTCAAGCCCTGTCTCAGGCACTGTGCTGACATCTCAGAGCCTGGAGCCTGCTTCGGATTCTGTGTCTCCCTCTCTCTGCTCCTCCCCAGCTTGTTCTCACTCTCACTCACTCTCTCTCTCTCTCTCTCTCTCTCAAAAATAAATACACATTTAAAAAAATTTTAAGAGACTTCTCTCCTATATTCCTTACTGAAATCAATATTTCCCCAGCCAGCTTAGTTGCTCAACATATTCCCTTTAACTATACATCTCTCTGGGTCTCCTGAATGGTTCAGTTGGTTAAGCTTTGGACTCTTGATTTCTGTTCATGTCATGATATCACAGTTTGTAAGATCGAACCCCACATCTGGGTCCATGCTGACAGCGTGGAGTCTCCTTGTCATCCTCTCTCTCTCTCTCTCTCTCTCTCTCTCTCTCCCTCTCTCTTTTTCCTCCTTCCTCTCTCTTTCTCTCTCTCAAATAAATAAACTTAAAGCCCTCTTTCTGAGGGCTTCACCATCTCCAAATAACCAAAACCAAAGCTCTGATTCTCATGCCAGATGCTTTTTTTTCCTTAAGCCATGACCAATAGCATCAACTAGTCAAGCTTCTATTGTGGGGAAGACACAGTGATCCAGTTTATATATATTCTCTCTGATCTTCACTACAACCCAGAAATATCTAGGTGTTATTTCCACCTATATGAAACAACTGAGGCTCACTGAAGTGCGTAACTTGTCTCTTTCCTTCCACTTCTAATTGGCCGAGTCAGGATTCGAGGGTTCAAGCTCATGTACTTGCCATTCAGACACAGTAATTCCTGAAAATCTTTCTTCCTCTAAATTTCCACTCCCACCTTCACTCCTCTCTTTTTCTCACTCCTGATATCCAGTCCAGTAGCAAATTCAGTTGGCTCCATATTTAAAATAAATGGAGAATCTGAACACTTTTCACATCTGCCCAGCTACCAGCTTAGTCTCCTTGAATAATGAAACAGTTTCTTAATTTATCTTTCTTCTCCTGTCTTTGCTCCTGACAGAGTCTTAAGCTTACCACCCAGAGTGTCCTTTCTAGAACCTTTGTCAGGTTTTATATATTATATATGTAGACTATATATTTACTCATTTGCTCAAGCCTTCCAATGGCGGTCTATCCCATTTAGAGTGAAAACCAAAGTTTACCATCATCTGAAAGTCCTTACAGACCTGCACCCCCAACCCTCCTGCCCCAAGCACTGACCTCACTACCACCTTCACCTCACTCTGACCACATCACTTCATTGCCATTTTTCAGACAAACAAAGCATATTCCAATGAATAGGTCTTTGTATTTCCTGCTTCCCTGATCTGGGACACCCTTCTCAGAGAACTTTATGGCCTTCTCCTGTACTTATTTCAGTTCTGTGCTCAAATTACTCTCTTATTTCTGTTACTTTCTTAACCTTCACCCCATATTCTTCTTCTCCTTCACGGCACTTATATCCACTTTTTTTTTTACATATTTGTTTGTTTAATTATTTATCATGTATTTTAAGCTTAATGACAACAGAGGTGTTGTTTCTTCTTCTTCTTCTTCTTCTTCTTCTTCTTCTTCTTCTTCTTCTTCTTCTTCTTCTTCTTCTT
>NW_024412376.1:65923793-65950481 GCF_014898765.1 Herpailurus yagouaroundi
TTCTTCTTCTTCTTCTTCTTCTTCTTCTTCTTCTTCTTCTTCTTCTTTATTGTTCACTGCTGGATCCCCAGGCCAAGAACTATGCCTGGCATATAGGAGGCACTTAATGAAGGTTTTTGAAAGAATGAATAAAGGAATCAATGATTGCTGTCTTTAGTTCATATCCAAATCATTTCTGGCTTGAAGTGTAATAATAACATTGGCCTTGCTGCCGCCAGTTTCATACTCTCAAGCTTGCTGACTAAATGATATTTGGGTGTTAGTCTCTATTTAGAATCCTTTAATAAATCCCCACCACTTGCAGAATATACTTCCAGTTTCTTATTATGATTACCAGGGTTTGGCTCTAGCCTCCAACTTTTTTTAATGTTTATTTACTTTTGAGAGAGAGAGAGAAAGAGAGCGTGCAAGTGGGGGAGGCGCAGAGAGGGAGACACAGAATCCGAAGCAGGCTCCAGGCTCTTAGCCGTCAGCACAGAGACTGATGTGGGGCTCGAACTCACAAATTGCAAGATTGTGACCTGAACTGAAGTAGGGCGTTGTCCAGACTTTAACACTAACTTCTTTTTCAAGTTGATTCTCTTATTGATTGATTGATTGATTTCAATTTATTTCTCTAATATTCTGTTTCTTCAGCCTTAGGGAACTGTTTTTACTTCCCCACATGAGCCTTGCTCTTTACAGCTCTGTGCCTTTGCACCTTCTCTTCCCTCCCCCCAGAATATCATTTCCCACCTTATGACATGACAACCCTCATGCATCCAGGAAGACTTAATTGTGCTCTCCTATTCCTTCTTCTAGAATTATGTTCATGACATGAAAATATTTCTCCTTAGGACTCTGGACTTCACAGGACAGGACAAGACTCTTTGTCATTCTGTTTCTAACTGAAGTGGCAGGCACATTGTATGTGATAAATATTTGTTACTGTAAGATGTTTGTATCATGTTCTAGTATTATCTCTCAAGGTATGTTCTATTAAATGTGTTGTTTTACTTCATTTTATAACAAAGTCAGTTTACCTCTAGCCTAGAAAAAGACTAAATATTTTCCTATTCTTTTGCTTGTGAATTAATACTAATTTGGAGTAGGTTGAAGGATTGGATAAGAATCTCAGGTGGAAAGGAAGAAGAGGAAGCATCCCTGTTACACTATTTGAATTATTCCTTGCTTTCCCCTAATATTAAAATGACCATGAATGTCCTTACAGTTGGCTGATTTATACAGAACATCAGTTTGAAGTCTCTTAGTGACTACATTTAAGTTCATAAAAACATAGCTTTTAATGTCTAGGTAGTCACTTTCACAACTGTGACATCACCTGCTCTCTACTGACATTGAATCCTCTACCTGGCCCTCATTCAAAATCTGTTGGGTTGTTCCCATCCCATCTCCTATATGGAGCTTCTAGGACTCCCTAATTGAGAGCCATTGTCAATGACTTTAGCATCTTGTTTTACTTCCCTTCCATTTCTCTAGCTTGCTGCTGCTGTAATTTTCCCATGGTGACCGTGTAAATGAACTTGAACTTTGTGTCTCTCACAATACACTGGTGAGCTGAACTGAGAACCTCCTGTATTTTTCCAAAGAGGTTTTTATTTCTTAAAAATGGTATCAGCCAGACAAGTGGAAAAAGTACAGTCAGCTTACATATCTTTGTTTGAAGTTTGAGCTTTTAATAATAGTTGGTCCTTGGGGTTACAAAAACTCTGAACCCTGACTGCTTGGGTTTAAACCCCAGAAACCACTTCCTAGTTCTATGACCTTGGGTAACCTGCTTGAGACACTGAAGTGACTGTCAGTTTCCTTCTATAGAATGGAGTTTATAGTATTAGTATCTGCCTAAAAGGGTGAGGTGAGGATTGCACAAGTGAATTTTTTATAAGTTGCACAGAGTGCTTCCTGGCACATAATGAAAGCTGATGTTAGCCCTTCAACCTAGTCCCTGGGCCAGACACTGAAGTGAAATAGTGAACAAGATATCAGGTCCCCTGTGCTCACAGAACTCAACATTCCTGTGGGGTATTGACATTGAACAACTAAATCTAAATAAATACCTAATTGCATTTTATGATAAAGACTGGAAACAATTTAAAAAGAGATAAAGGAATACTTAAGGAAGACGTCTCTGAGAAAGTAACTCTAAGTAACCTAAAAGAGGAGAAGGAGTCAGCCATGGGGAAGAGAACATTCCAGGCTCAAGGAACGGTACAAATCAAGGCCTGTAGGTGAGAATGAGCCTGGGTATTAGGGGAGGTAAAAAGGCAGGTGGAGCTGAAGCATAGTGAGAAAGAAAGGGTACAAGTGAAGTTGGAGAGCAAATTGATGAGCCTTTCAAGCATGCTAAGAAATTTATTTTGAATCTAATTTCGGTGGGAAGCCAATGAAAAATTTGGTATCTATTGTTCATTACATGGGTTTTAGAGAAGGAGCCAGAGAAATGGAAAATAAGGGATACGTTTTAATTCTGTGCTATTTATGATAATCTATTTTAACAAATTTTATAAAAAAACAATTTAGAAGTTTAGAGTTTCACTTGAAAATAATCTCCATAGTCACCGTGCTTGATTTTTCTAGAATTATTCGATAGTTTTTGACATACTTATATTGCTCTTAGGGGTTTTACCTATCTATCAAACATGTATCTACCTTTCTTTCTTTAAGTCAACAAATATTTACAGAATTCTTACTCTTACTATCATGTTTCTTAGACTTGCAAGGAAACAGACATTTAAAGGAATTATCTAGTAACTAATTATATTTCAAGTAGGTATTATAAAGGAAAAGGGAAGGCTACCATGAAAGCACTTAACAGAGGACTTCTGGCCCACAGATCGTACAGGCTTCCCTGAAGAATGAGTAAGAGGAAGCTACATAAAGAGAAGTGGGAAAGTACTGAGGCAGGAGGACCTTACATCTTCTGTGTTAATTTAATATTTTAATTATTGGACTGTTCATATATGTTGGGCCAGGTGGCAATGGCGCAGAGCTTATATGAAGTTAACATGTTAGATTCCCTAGTTAAATGAGTGTATATGATAAGAAATAAAGAATCAGAATTGTGGGTAGTAAACTTCCACTTAGGATGCTTAAAGCAGCATTAACCTTTCACTTCTCAAATGGGGCTAAATGGAAGGGATCACTGGAGAGACAAGTCTTGTGCTATTTATGTCAAACAGGGAGATGCCCTCTGGGCCATTAGGCATTTTGTTTAAGGGGTTTAATATGAAAATGTCAATACACTCCATCATGGGGAGAAAGATATTGTTCCCAGGGAGTTGTTTATCTAGACATGTTTAAATATAGCAGTAGAGAGGAAGGGAGGGTGGTTAGGGTATAGAGGACACACACTAGGTGCAAACAGCTCTTGGGAACTGTAATTATTTTTCTTTACCCTTTAGTTGGGATGTTAAATTCCATTTATTTCTAGGAATTTTTGTTCTTATGCCTGTCAGTGCATACTTAACAGAAGGAAGATGCATAATGTATGTTGTGTACGTGATAAGTTGGCATATCTTCAGGTTTTTCAGCATAATACAATTGGTGTCTTTGGGTCTTTTCTAGGTTTGTGACTTGGCTTTTAGCCTGAAGAAAATGCTGATCCGACACAAGATGACTCACAATCCCAATCGTCCCTTGGCAGAATGCCAGTTTTGCCATAAGAAGTTTACAAGGAATGACTACCTCAAAGTGCACATGGACAATATCCATGGCGAAGCTGACAGCTAATGGTAGCTGTAAAGGAATTAAACCGTTCAGAAGGGCTCCTAATATGAAACCCAGATTTCTCTCACCTGATTAGCATAGCAGAAGTAGACAAAAGTAATTCACTGGTCTCATAGTTCTTATTTGCCTACCTTTAGAGTTCGTAGATGCACATGCAAAAAAAAAAAAAAAAAAAAAAAAGGAAAAAAAAAAATAACAACTTTTACCAAAAAATGGTACAAATAAAAAAAAAAACAACTTTGTAGCCTTGCAAAATACTACTTATGCTCTGTTTTATAAAATGGAAAAAGGAGTCATGGCTTTCCATGTTGGCTACCTCTCTGTAAAGAAGTTTACTAACATACTCTTTATTAGGCCTTTTTATTTTATTGTTATCTGTGTGTGTGCATGCACGCACATACTGGTTATTACTGATTTATCCAGAAAGAAATTAATATACCAAAATATTTCATACAGATGAGGATAAGGTCAAGGGTTTTTAAAGTATCAAGCATGATATAGGATAAAACTTGCTATTTTGTGAAACAGACCAAAAGTTGATGTTATTTATAGCTCTCTACAACAGGTCAGTTTAAAATAAGGAAGTATTTAAGAACTAAAGCATCTACTGAAATATTGCTCATTTTAGATAATTCTTCGAAACATTATCTCCTCTAATCACTTAGATGCAGACATTCATGGTCTATAGTACTTTCATAAGGTCTTCATAAAAATGACCATATACCTTAAGTATATATCAAGCTGATTCTCCTAAGTTTATACCAGTCATCTTTAGAAATTAACAATATACAAATGCATACAACTAAAAATTAAAACGAAATAGGTTCTCAATATTTGTTGACTGACAGGAGTGTCAGCACATAGTGGCATTGCAATATTAGTTATGGTGAACCTCGCCTTTTATCTTCTCATTCCATCAAAGTGCACAGAACATGTTGGCACAGCTATAATAGAGTCCTCAGAGCATTAACATTCTGTTTCACAAAAGACGTTTTCCAGAGTCCAGGCAGTAGGTGATTCTGAAACACTTTTGAATTACCCTCAATTGTTCCGTGTAATTAGGAATCCAGAATAAAAAATACAAATCCAGCTATTGTTATGATTGGAATTATCACTGATTAAGGGAAATTGAAGCAAGAAGTGTAATTTCTTCTGTTGGGTTATATTTCAATAAAATACTTGAGAGCAACATACAATGAGCAACTTGCTTTGGGGGAAGATATGATAAGATGCATTAGTGATGTCAGAATAGCATAAAGGAATCCAAAAACCAGAAGAAAGTCAAAATGAAGTCCAAATCATGAATTTTTCTACTTAGAGCTCAAAGGAGAGGAAGTATAACTTTAAGGAAATTGGTTCCAACTTAAGAAGAAAGGTTATCTGAAGACACAGTTCTTTGAAGTCAGGAATCTTGTTTTAGAATTATGTTTTTGCTCAGTTCCAGTTTTAAAAAGAAGCATAAAGATTCAATATAGAGATTTAAACTCTGTAAAAATACTAAATTTGAAACTCACCAGAGATAATGTTTAAAAATATAAATCTCAGATTATAATTTAGAAGATATCTAAGTATGGTTATATGTAGCATTTTTATATCTGAAAATTATAGACTGTATTTTATAAAAATAGATTTTGGTCTTGTTTCTCACTATGTCATTTGTTTCAACAGTATATTTTTAGATCTAAAATGTTTTCAATTGAACACGACAGTGTGCTTAATATCATTTGAATATAAAAGGCCAGCTGTAAAATTTGGTAGTGTGTATTATTTAAACACATTCTGCTCATTTCTTTTGATGCTACCTCCTCTGTATGGTAATCACACCGTTGTGTGATGAATCTGAAACTTGAAAGGAAGCCAAATACCAATTTTGTATAATCTCAGTGACTCACAGTTTACAGATCTGCTCTAATTGGAAATTACCCTTAAAACCATGTTGTTGCCATGTTGCAGAATAAACTGATGAGAAAGAGGTGCTGGACCTTATCAGGCTGAAGGTTCGTAGTCAAGGAAACTCTGGAAGATAATGTAGAAAAACCTACTGGTCCCCAGTCTTGTCTTTTCAAAGCACTGAAATCAAAAGAAGTTCTTAGAAAACTCTTTGTGTGCTGTTACATTTACCGAAATATTATTACTTATAAGCATTTCAAATATATTAGCATTCGTGTCGTGCAACTTTTAAATCACTCAGTAATAGCAAAAAGATGAGAACTGATTTTTTTTCAGGTTTCATTGAGAAATTAAGAACATAAATAGTCACAGAGGAAAAGTCCTGTTGGCAAATGGGAGCACAGGTACCCACTTGGAAGTGTCTTTCTCTGCTTTTCTGCTGTAAAAGATTATGGCTCAAGTGCTTTCTTGGGAACAGGCCAAGCTATCAGGTGCCCATGAAGTCAAGACTACATAATTTTAAGAGGTATTCAATAACATTGGTGGGTTCAGACATCCTCTTAAAATCATTATACTTGTGTATTAACATTTACAATATTTACGTATCTTGAATTCCTTCTTTTTAAAATTTTTTGAAACTTTTTCTTTAAGTTTATTTATTTATTTTGAGAGGGGGAGAGAGAGCATGTGGGAGTAGTGGGCGGGGTGGGGGTGGGGAAGAGAGAGAGAATCCTAAGCAGGATCTCCACCGGTATAGCATGGAGCCCAGTGCGGGGCTCGAACTCTCAAACTGTGAGATCATGACCTGAGCCGAAATCAGGATTCGGATGCTTTACCAACTGAGCCACCCAGGTGCCCCTGAGGTCCTTCTTGTTTCACAATCACTGGCTTATAGGATGTTCCTTCTCATTTCTTTCTTTTTCTTTTTTTCTTTTTTCTTTTTCTTTTTTTCTTTTTTTTTTTTTTTTTTTTTGTTTTTGGCTATATGGGAAACTTGATTGATTAATCATGCTCAACAGTTGCAGTGTAAAAGTGTTCATTAGTGATTCATTATTGGGGTTAATATACAGGATAGTTAAAATGCTACTTGTAAGAAACATATTTCTTACCTTGTGTGTGTCTGTGAGTCTGCAGAAGATCACTTTTATTCAGTGCTTTACAGCGATTACTTTGCTCAGTTCTTCTGATCTTTTGCAGCCAACTCAATGGGTGTGAACATAGATTACAGGTCTTCCAACCTTAATTTGTGCGTTAAATTTTATGTACTGCTATATCTCTCAAAGCTGGAAAGGAAGGAAGGAAAAAGATAGGTATTGGAAATATTCATTTTTTCCTTCACTAACCTAAATTTTCCTTATTAAAGCTCATCTTGTGGTTGTGAATATATGGAGATGGGTGGGTAGGTGGAAATGTGCCTTCTTGAAACTGTAAGATTTCATCATTGTATCATTCACATTGTATACATATTGTGTATACAAATGTAGCATTGTAAATGTAGCAGAACTTCAGTAGCATTTTTTTAGGAATCTGTATAAATCACTGTCACAGTTGGTGTGAGCATTGTATTTTACTATAAAACTATACTAGCACAGTTCTATAGTAAAATCCAAGTGAACATTTTAAGTTTGTTTTTTATGAAAGAAGAAAACATAATTGCTCTTACTCCCAGGCTTCATGCTTTTATGGTTTAATTCTAAGCATTTCTAGATCTGGCAAATATGTCTGAAGTTAAGCCGAGTTGGTCTCAGGACAATAAGAAAAAACCATTTCCTTACATCTCATCTCACTGTTGGTCATACACACACAACATGTAAAAAGGAACATCATTAAAAACAAAAGAAATCTGATTTATAGTAGCATCTCTGAGCAAAAATATCCTGAAGTTCACAAAAATATCCTGAAGATCGCTTATAAGCATGATAAAAGTTACAGCTAATGTTTTAGGTATTCCTTTTCTCAAAAGCAGTGTGTTTTTTTTGTTTTTTTTTTTTTCAACGTTTATTTATTTTTGGGACAGAGAGAGACAGAGCATGAACGGGGGAGGGGCAGAGAGAGAGGGAGACACAGAATCGGAAACAGGCTCCAGGCTCTGAGCCATCAGCCCAGAGCCCGACGCGGGGCTCGAACTCACGGACCGCGAGATCGTGACCTGGCTGAAGTCGGACGCTTAACCGACTGCGCCACCCAGGCGCCCCACAAAAGCAGTGTTTTATCATCTCGGTGTTGCCCCAATCTTGTGAGGTCTCCAAGAATCAAAAACCATCATCATCATCATCATCATCATCATCATCATCATAATCATCATCATCAAGTGTCCAACAAGTGGATGTGGAGATGATGCATTCATATAACTTTGATTTCTCAGAATCCGCTAAGACATGAGTTCTTTGAAGCTGACTCTCATAGCTTTGACTACCTTGGGCTCAAAACTGTGTTATCCCACCAGGTTGTTAATTTGTTGTGTGACAAAATAGAAAACTAACTCAGGAGCCCTCAGTGTGGGCCATGTCAGAATATTCTAAGTTTCCTAGGCTCATGAAATAGTACAAAGTGCAAAAACTATCTTAAACTAAAATAATGTCCAAGTTTATTTTCTTCCTCTTAAAAAAATGCTTAGCACAGTACTGTAAAACAAATGATTATATTTGTTTTTTTTAATATGAAATTTCTTGTCAAATTGGTTTCCATACAACACCCAGTGCTCATCCCAACAAGTGCCCTCCTAAATACGCATCACCCACCCTCTCCTCCCTCCCACACCCCATCAACCCTCAGTTTGTTCTCAGTTTTTAAGAGTCTGTTATGTTTTGGCTCCCTCCCTCTCTAACCTTTTTTTTTCCTTCCCCTCCCCCATGCAAATGTTTATATTTGTTACAAAACAGTATATTTAAATATTTGATGGTGTATTTAACTTCCAATCCTGCAAAACTTTAGGCAGTGAGAATAAGATTTTATTCCTTGGGCTCATGCCACTGTGGCATATTACATGGCAGGAGGAAACTAAGACATTAAATAATGTTGATAATTTATATGCTGAGAATTGAGAAAGGACGTGGGACCACTGAAACTTGATTAAATTAATGTAAAGGAGTTCATCTGAAATATCACTGTTTCTAACAAGAAAGACTATAAACTTATTAGGAATTAATTCCACGTGGAAAGCACACAAACACACAAATCCATTTGCCTGTACAAAATAGTATAAAAATGAAAAGAATCCTAGCTCACAGGAGACACTTGAAACATTCCATTACTTCATTTTTAAGTTTTGCCTTCTTGGAGAATATCAAATAATGCCCTTTTCTTCAAAGTTAATTTTGTCTGACATCTTTTGCATAGTATTTGACTGGTATACTCTGCCTCCCCATTCTTCTGTTGAAAACCGTTCTGTGAGTATATGTAAATTTTAGATGTGTTTCTAATAAACAACCTGTGGTAAGATTTCACATTTTTATCCTATGCGACGAAGCTGTGTGCTTTCCAGTCTGTGGTGATGAATTTGCCCTCCCTTACCCAGGATCTCATGTAGCCTCCATCTGGATGACTGACTGGCCTGATATCGGAGTCCGTATTCAGGGAGAAATAGGCTCTTTACACCAACATGTGAAATTCATCATCGCCAACGTGTAAATCTGATAAAAGCCTGACATTGTAGACATAATCCAAGACCCTCCTTTGTATGGATCTCCCTGACCCAAGGAAGCTACTGATGCACAGCTTTAGGCAAAAGGTATTCCTTAAAAAATATTCCAGGGCCTTTGATAGCATGGATGCAAGTATAACTGTTGAAATCTGAACAAATACACCACCATTATCAGGATTTAGTTGTTGAAACGGTATATCCTCTGTTTGTCCTTTAATATTTGACAAAGCAACCCATAAAAAAATGGAAGTGCATTGGCTTCCAAGTCTTGCAAGTTTTTTTTCTTTCTAAAGTATTAGCCAGCATCTGGAAAGCTGAAATTGCCTTTGATGAAAAAGGGGCCTGAAATTAACATCTATGAAATCGAAGCAAAATATGTAGTTCCTATGCTAAGTAGGAACATAAAAGTATGGAGATAGGGAGTGATACCACATTTGGTTGATTCTAAGACTTATTTTTAAGTTCGTAAACTGAGGAATCCTGTATGGAATACTACATATAGTAAAGAGGACTTGTGAAAAATTAAATTTTGTGGAAAATAAGCAGTCACTACTTTTGACTGCCTGAAGTCTAGTTTTATTATTGAAATGTAAGAAATCCTCTCCTGACCTCACATTTTGGATAATCAGATTTGCCACACTAGTGAAATCACCATTTGCAGCTCAAATTCTGCCTGGCGTATTACAGTACACAGCATCCTTCAGAACATGAAATAGAGTAAAGCAGTGTCAAGTGCAACACACTGAGTGTCACCTTGAGCCTTTCTTGCTCTTTCCACGTGGAATTCATTTCCTGTGCTGTTCAGCTGCTGCATTACTTCAGTGTAGTTTCCAGTTTTACCTTCAGCTGAGCTCAGAGAGTTGAGAGTGACAAGTTGGTGTTGTTCCCAGACTCAAATTATGATATTTAGGATATTAAGTTGTATCCTTTCTGCTCTGACTATAAAATATGAAATTGGGACAGATGAATTTACTTGATTAGAGTATTATTAGACTAATTTGTGAGTTGAGCCAATTGGCTTTATACCGATAAAAACTATTTCATACCCCTAATCATGCCAATTCAGTAAAGGGCATGGAGCTTATGGCTTAATACAGATCCTGAGAGCGTGGTACAAAGTCATGGGGATTTAAAGAGGAATTCAAAATGTATGTCCTATAGACAGGAATATAATACTCTTCTAAAACCGGATACATTGGAATTAAAAGTTCAGGTAAGGGTATTGCAATTTAAGAATTCATATGTCTTTCTTAAGACTTTTATGTTATATAGCATTGAGATTAAACCCTCATCTCCTGACTTCTCTTTCTCTCTTCTTTTACTGAAGATCAGTCACATCACACTTACACAATACCAATTCTGAGTCTGAATTTGACATATGTTAATTTCCTTAACAGTGAAATGGATTTAATAGCATCTACTCGTTGGCTTTGTTGTGAGAAATAAATCAGAAAATGCATATAATTCTGCAAAGGATGCCTCGCACTTAACTAGGGTTCAAGAAATAATATTGCCCTAGTGTTCCTCCAGGTAATTCCCTTATCATCTTGTATATGCTGTCAGAAACTTCCATTACTGTGCAACATTCTAGCTCATATCTTGAAGAAAATCTGTCACAAGTCAAATTAGATAAGATTTATATTGTATATCATCGACATATTCACAATGATAGAAGCATTTCACTTGGGAATGTTGTTGAAAATTCTTGTATACTGTATCAATTTAGCATATTATAAAAGTTACCCATCCTTTTGACTCGAGCATATAAATAAGCTATTTTTATTAATGCCAAGATTATCAGGTTTTTTTTTATTGTGCTGAGACCACATCTTGCTCTTATCTAATAATCTAAACAATAATTTTGATTTTATAAAACTTGAGCTACCTACCTCTTTATTAACAAAGTAGTAGTACCCAAATGTTCAAATAGGTAACAACAACCTTATTATATTATTCATATTTTAAATGACATAGCTCGGGGCGCCTGGGTGGCTCAGTCAGTTGAGCGGCCGACTTTGGTTCAGGTCATGATCTTGCGGTCCATGAGTTCGAGCCCCGCGTCAGGCTCTGTGCTGACAGCTCAGAGCCTGGAGCCTGTTTCAGATTCTGTGTCTCCCTCTCTCTGGCCCTCCCCCGTTCATGCTCTGTCTCTCTCTGTCTCAAAAATAAATAAACGTTAACAAAAATTAAAAATAAATAAATAAATGACATAGCTCAAATGAAACTCTGCTAACAAAAACAAAAACTGGCTCTTAAAAATAATTTAAATGCATCAAAACTCATGAATTAAATCAAGTATACACAAGTGAACGTAAATACATCTTTACTCTTTAAACACATTGAAAGATAAGGGAAGAATTTTATGAGATTAAAAAAAAATGAGTGATTCATTTATTATTGCTAAGTTCAGCTAGTACTTTGTAAAAATTAAGGTAAAAGTATATACCATGCGGTGAAAAACAGTCATATTTTGAAAAATGGTATAAACAGGTCTTGTTATTCATATAATGACCCTTTATTCATGTAAAGATTCTGAGATAATGTTTGAATAGATTTGCTTAAGCAAACGAACAGTAGTGAAATATCCTAGAATTAAGGCTATCTTATTATAGAGAATCGATAGAGTTTATAGGGGAATTATGGCAAATAAAGACTCTGAAATACATTGATAAAAGACAAAATGCTTATACTCTTTTGACTTTCTCCACATGTTTTTGGAAACTTATGCCACCAATATAATTAATACTTCAAGTATTTAATTGAACAGTATGTTAGACATGAATACTGTTGTAAATTAGACAAACATCAACAGTGAATCTTGAAGGACAAATGCCTTACTGTGGCTGATGAAGGGAGGCTGGACAGCTAGAAATATTAAGGAACATAAAATCTTAAAGATGTGACTTTTCCATAACTTTCAAGTTAGCACATGATAGCCTCCTCAAGCTCTGAATCTTACAATAGCTTAGTGTATCTGGAAAAAACAAACTGGTTTTTCACCTTCTCTTTGGCATTACTGTCATTAGAGACTCCAGAAGCAATGGTTTTGCTTTCCTCATCATTTGTTTGGGTCTCATACTTTGTAAATTAGATATGTTCATGGAACTGGTCAGAATATACCCTTATCTCTTGCTGACAAGGGTGTCATTATCTTACAGGGGTTGTTTCATCAATTAAAATATCTTCTATGAATGGAAATATTGAGTACTTTGGAACCTTTGATATAAAAGGGTCTGCTAAATGATGAGGCTTACAGGACCTAATGTTTTTGTTGTTAATTGTTACAGTGTGTTTTCAGAAGGAATTTTCTAGACCCAAACATCAAGTATTAATTGCTCTTTCTCCACATAAGTCCCTGTGGTCGATTGTTACATTAATAAGTCCAGTAAATCATGCCGTTTGGCATCTGTGCCCTTGTCAAGTCTCTTCCTTCACAGACTTTGGCTTGGCCTGTCATACTTTGGCTGATGGGACATATGCAAACATGATCAAAAAGCTATGGCTCACATCTTGGGAATGTTGCCAACCTCTTATCATGTAAAGAAAGGTCAGCATGTTTTAAGGATGAGAGAACACATGAAGAGAGAGACCTAGCCATTCTATATAAGCCAGTTCTTAGTCAACCTAATTTGACTGAGTCACGTGAATGAGCATAGTCAAGACCAGTAGAAGAACCTCTTACCGAACCTCCTGAACTATGAAAAATAATACATTATTATTGTATTTATTTATGTATTTATTTATTTATTTATTTATTTATTTATTTATTTATTTCAAAAGAGAGACAGCGTGATAAGGGGAGGGGCAGAGAGATGGGGGAAGGACAGAGGATCCAAAGCAGGCTTCACATTGACATCAGCGAGCCTGATGCGGGACTCAGACTCACCAACCACAAGATCGTGACCCAAGCTGAAGTCAGATGCTCAACCAACTGAGCCACCCAGGTACCCCTTAAATTTTTAAGTTTTAGGGTGGGATGTTGTAAACTAACAGATAACACATACAGAAATTAGTAGATAAAAAACGGTTTCTACTTCAAGAAAAACCTACAATGTATGACATAAGCTTTGAGACTAGGCATATATGGATATGGCTAGGGATATATGGCTGGAATAAGTGGCAGGTAAGCTGCTGGCAGAAGCTGGAGGAATGGCAGACAAATTTTAGTGGCTGCTGATAAAAACGTTGTGGAAACTGCTATTGGAAGTGTGAAAAACAGTGATCTGTGTTTTTTTTTCATCATAAAACAATTGCATGACTGTCCCTGTAGTTCCAACAGAATGATGAAACGGCAGTTGACTTCTTTGTGTGTAATAAGATATGATAAGAGACAAACTTAGAAAGGATAGTTCAGTTTGCAAATGGAATTTAGAAAAAATGTGTATTCAAGTCTTCCTGTGTAGAGGAAAATAGAAAGGTTTTACATTTCCAATATCTCCAGCCAGGGTTATTTTTTTAGCCAACAGATTCTCAAAGAAAGAAATAGCCTTTGGGAGAAAGTCATATCAGAGATGTTGTCTGCAAAACTCTTCATTGAGACCTCAGAAAGACTGAAGGTGGTGCCCAGTGGGCTCTCAGTACAACTAGACAAAAAACTGTTTCTAGGAATGTTAAGGGTGTTGTTCCATGGCACTTTGTCATTCCATGCAAAGAAGAGAAACATCTGTCTGAAAAAGAATTATTGATGTGGCATTAGGGACATGGAGTAAGTTTCATTTAGATTCATAGAATACCCAAAGAGAATCAGCTTAGATTAAAAGGGACTGAGTTAGTTCAAAATGAAAAAAGCATCTGGACACAAACATTCTATGGGAAGGAAGCCGACTGGAAAAACTATTCAGCTATTCAAAAAATTTCAAACATAGGCCATTTCCTATGGAAAAGGAAAGACCTCCCTGAGGAGAGAACCAAGGAGGAGAAGGTTTGATGAGAACCACTCCTGTAGAACAGACCTAGGCTCTAATCAAGGAAAGTACCGGGCTCTGAATGGAAGCTCTCACAACATGTGTCCACAGCTGGATTTTAGAATTTTCATGGACCTGAACTTGCTTTGTGCCTCTCATTGCTCCTCTATTTGTCATCTGTAAATAGGGACAATTTTATTTCCTTCTAAGACTATTCAAGTTATCTATTTCATCTTGGGTGAGTTTTGGTAATTTGTGGGTTTTGAATAATTGGTCAACTGGGCAATATTATCTAAATTGTCAAATTTATGTGCATAGTTGCTGAGAGCATTCTTTTATAGTTGTTTTAATATCTTGAGGTGGTAATGATATCTTCTTTTTCATTGTTTATATTGATAATTAGCTTCTTTTTTTTTTCTTTTTTTTTAATCAGTCTTGCTTAGAAGGTTATCAATCATATTGATTCTTTTGAAAGAACCAGCTTTTGGTTTTACTGATTTTCACTATTGATTTCCTGTATCCTCTTTTATTGATTTCTGCTCTTCACCTTATTGTTTTCTTCCTTTGGCTTACTCTGGAATAACTTTGCTCTTCTTTTTCTAGTTGCTTCTGGTAGGAGCTTAAATTACTAATTTGAGACTTTTTTTTCCTAAAGAAGGATTTAATGCTGCAATTTCCCTTTGCGTGCCACAAATTTTGATACGTTATATATTTACTCAGTTCAAACTATTTCCTAATTTCCCTTGAAAATTACTTTTTGGCTCATGGGTTATTTAGAAGTAAATTGATTAATTTCCAAGTACTTGAAGACTTTCCTGTTACCTTTCTATTGTTGATTTCTTGTTTAATTCCTTTCTGGCCAGAAAAATGCTTTGCATGATTTCAATTTTCAAAAATTTGTAACACTTATTTTATGATCTAAGATACTCTATATCTTGAAGAATTTTCCATGTTCACTTAAAAGATGTAAGCTATTAAATTGCAATCAAGATGGCAGAGGAGCATGGACACCCTCAGTTTGTCTGTCCCTGAAACGCAGCTAGATAAGCACCAAACTATTTTGCACACCTAAGAAATTGATCTGAGGATTAACACAACAATTTGCATAACTTGGGCCACAGAACTGGGAAGGTACGTGGTGCAGAGGGATGAACTGGAGGAGACAAAAGCCACAGAGGGTAGGGAGCTCTTTTTGCAGAGGAAGGACAGAGAAAGGGGGACAGTGACTAATCAGGAGACTGCAGGAAAAATCTCCCCTGAAAGTAGTTGGAGAGAGAGAGAAAGAGTGATAACACTCTTAGGGGACTGAACAAGAAATCTGTTCCCCAAAACCACTGACAGGAAGAAAGGAGAGGGTTTCAGTACCATCAGGATTCTATAAACAGTGGAGGCCAGAGTGTGAAGTTCCGGAACCCAGTGCCCAGCAGTGCTCTGGTGAGGAAGTAAGGCAAATCCCCAGGAGCAGTCAGCGTGGTCTGAGGCGACCATGTGCCACACGATGATAGTTGGTTCCCCTGTTTGGAGAGCATTTAGTAGAAACCATACAGCCTCCTCACAGGTAAAGGTCCCAGTGGACTCTGGAGAATAGCCACGTTTCCTGGTATTGGGACAAAGATGCCAGGGTAAAGTGAAACCCGGTGCCAGCTATGTTTGTGATTTGCCATAATCTCTTAACTTCTGCTGCTGCACCACTGCACGAAAAATAGAAAAGGAAGGAAAACCTTCAAACTCATTATGGGAGGCCAGCATTTCCTTGATTCTAAAACCAGACAAAGACCCCCACTACAAAGGAGAACTACAGACCAATTTCCCT
The DNA here is from genome assembly GCF_014898765.1 of Herpailurus yagouaroundi. Classification (NCBI taxonomy): domain Eukaryota; kingdom Metazoa; phylum Chordata; class Mammalia; order Carnivora; family Felidae; genus Herpailurus; species Herpailurus yagouaroundi. The sequence goes on from NW_024412376.1 coordinate 65,939,770, forward strand.
GATTCACATGGATGCAAAAATTCTCAACAAGATACTAGCAAACTAGATCCAACAGTTTGTCAAAAGAATTATTCACCACAATCAAGTGGGGTTTATCCCTGTGATGCCAGGCTGGTTCAGTATCTGCAAATCAATCAATGTGATACATCACATTAATAAAAAAAGGATGATGGGGCACCTGGGTGGCTCAGTTGGTTGGGCGTCCGACTTCGGCTCAAGTCATGATCTCACAGTCCGTGAGTTCGGGCCCCATGTCGGGCTCTGTGCTGACAGCTCAGAGTCTGGACCCTGCTTTGGATTCTGTGTCTCCTTCTCTCTCTGCCCCTCCCCTGCTCATGCTGTGTCTCACTCTGTCTCGAAAACAAATAAAACCATTAAAAATTGTTTTAAAAATAGAAAAAAATAAAGGATGAGAATCACATTATCCTTTTGATAGATGCAGAAAGGCATTTAACAAAATATAGCATCATTTCTTGATAAAACTCTCAAGAAAATAGGGATAGGAGGATCGTACTTCAAGATCATAAAGGCCATATACAGAAGTCCCACTGCTAATATCATCCTCAAGGGGGAAAAACTTAGAGCTTTCCCCCTAAGGTCAGGAACATGACACAGATGTCCACCCTCACCGCTGTTATTCAGCGTGGTGTTGGAAATCCTAGTCTCAGCAATCAGATAACAAAGAAATAAAAGGCATCCAAATTGGCAAGGAGGGAATCAAACTTTCACTCTTCATAGATGACATGATACTCTATGTGGACAAACCAAAAGGCTCCACCAAAAACTGCTAGAACTGATCCATGAATTCAGCAAAGTTACAGGATATAAAATCAATATATAGAAATTGGTTGCATTTCTATATACCAATAATGAAGCAGCAGAAAGAGAAATCCAGGAATCAATCCCATTTACATTTGTACCAAAAAACATAAAATACCTAGGAATAAACCTAACCAAAGAAGTAAAAAATCTGTATGCTGAAAATATAGAAACCTAATGAAAGAAATTGAAGAAGACACAAAAAAATGGAAAAAACATTCCATGCTCATGAATTGGAAGAACAAATATTGTTAAAATGTTGATACTATCCAAAGTAATCTACATATTTAATGCAATCTCTAACAAAATAGTACCAGCATTCTTCACAAAGCTATAACAAGCAATCCTAAAATTTGTATGGAACCACAAAAAACCCTGAATAGCCAAATAATGTTGAAAAAGGAAATCAAAGCTGGACGCATCACAATTCCGGACTTCAAGCTGTATTACAAAGCTGTAATCATCAAGACAGTATGGTACTGGCACAAGAAGAGACATATAGATCAATGGAACAGAATATACAACCCAGATATGGACTCACAAACATATGGCCAACTGATTTTTGACAGAGCAGTAAAGAATATCCAATGGAAAAAAGACAGTCTCTTCAACAAATGGTGTTGGGAAAACTGGACAGCGACATGCAGAAAAATGAACCTGGACCATTTTCTTACACCATACACAAAAATAAATTCAAAATGGATGAGAGACCTATACATAAGACAGGAAGCCATCAAAATCCTAGAGGAGAAAACAGGTAACAATCTCTTTGACCTTGGCCACATCAACTTCTTTCTTGACATGTCTCCAGAGGGAAGGGAAACCAAAGCAAAAATGAACTATTGGGACCTCTCAAAATAAAAACCTTCTGCACAGTGAAGGTAATAATCAGCAAGTGTAAAAGGTAATTGATGGAATAGGAGAAGATATTTGCAAATGACATATCAGATAAAGGATTAGTGTCAAAAATTTATAAAGAACTTAATCAAACTCAACACCAAAAACACAAATAATCCAATGTAGTAATGGGCAAAAGACATACATAGACACATTTCCAAAGGAGACATCCAGTGGGCTAACAGAAACATGAAAAAATGCTCAACATCACTCATCATCAGGAAATACAAATCAAAGCCACAATGAGATAACACCTGACACCTGTCAGAATGGCTAAAATTAACAACTCAGGCAACAACAGATGTTGGAGAGGATGTGGAGAAAGAGGATCTCTTTTGCATTGCTGGTGGGAATGCAAACTGGTGCAGCCACTCTGGAAAACCGTATGGAGGTTCCTCAAAAAATTAACAATAGAACTACCCTATAACCCAGAAATTGCACTACTAGGCATTTATCCAAAAGATACAGGAGTGCTGATTCAAAGGGGCACATGTGCCCCAATGTTTATAGCAGTACTATGGATAATAGCCAAAGGATGGAAAGAGCCCAAATGTCTACATACATACATATTGTATACATACACATACATACATATTGGGCTAATGGATAAAGGGTAGTCCATTAGCCCAATATGTAATACACACACACACACACACACACACACACACACACACACACACACACATATACTTAGAGTGGAATATTACTCAGTAATCAAAAAGAATGAAATCTTGCCATTTGCAACAAGTGGATGGAACTAGAGTATATTATGCTAAGCAAAATAAGTCCATGAGAGAAAGACAAATATATGATTTCACTCATATATGGAATTTAAGATACAAAACAGATGAACACAAGGGAAGGGAAGCAAAAATAATATGCAAACAGAGAGGGGGACAAACCATAAGAGACTCTTAAATAGAACAAACTGAGGGTTGCTGAGGGGTGTTGGGTGAGGGGTGGGATAAATGGGCAAAGGGCATTAAGGAGGACATTTGTTAGAATAATCACTGGGTGTCATAAGTAAGTGATGAATCACTAAATTCTATTCCTGAAATCATTATTGCATCATATGTTAACTAATCTGGATTTAAATAATAAAGAAAAGGATGCATGCTATTATTGGGCGGAGTAAGTTCTATACAGTCTATAGTTAAATTCTTTGGTTAATAATGTTGTTTAATTTTTTGTAACAAATTTTTTGTAAAAAATTAATCTCTCTCCAGAGATTCTGTTTCTCTGGAGAACCCCAATTAATAGAAGATTCTGTTTCTTTGCTGAACATTTCTATTTTCTTGTTGTTTACAGGACTTCTCACAATTGCTTGCTGTAAGATAATTCCAACATCTCTGATCATGTTGGTATTACCATCGGTTCATTTTCTTTTCCCATATGAGTTGAGATTTTCCTGGTTATTTGTTTTCTGATTTTGCATCGTATTCTGAGCATTTTTAGTATTATGAGAGTTTGGGTCTTATTTAAATCCTGTGGAGAATGTTGGTATTTTTTTAAAGCAAGTAGTTGAATTGGTTGAGTTCAGGTCACAATTCCCAATCTTCCCTCTGTAGACTTTAGTTCCAATGTCAGTTCTAATCCAGTTTTTGAATTCTTTGCAGTACTTTTTTGGAGTGCTATTTGGATCTATCTAATATGTGTGCCACTCACATATTAGTCAATCTTGGACCTGAGTAGTAGCATATCATTATTTCAGCTCCTAAAATTTTTGACATGTGAAGTAGAATCAGATCATATTCATAGTTTAAGGGTGGGCCCAAGAGTTCATAATTTATGAGGTTGCTTTTCTGAGTTCTTCCCTCTCCATAATCTTTCTGATCTTTCTGGTTCCCTAGAGCTCCTAATGTTGGTCCTCCAACTCCGTATTACCCTGCTCTGCTGTATACTTTTGCAACTTTATGTGCAACCAGAGTCAGTTCCCAGGACAGAGGAAAAAGTGGTGAAGATGGGGCTCCCCTCTTGTCATGGAAGCATCCACTGAATAGGGAACACATTTTTATTCCCTCAATGTTTTAGCTCCTGCAGTTCCCTGTTTCTGGTTGTGTCTCATCACCATGGAATTACTTAGGGGATGGAGTGTGAGAGAACAGAAGAAAAAAATAGAAAAGGCGAGATTTCCATCTCTCTCTGAGTCTTACATGCTTCTTTTTCCTGCTTTTTGTACTAGAACTAGTGGACTTCTATTTGCTCTCTAATGTCTACTTCATTTGTTCAGGGAAACTGAGTTGGGGTGTAATGGTGTAACCACCATTTGATTTATTCATACTTGAATTCTGATCATCTTCCCTAATCCACTTGCTATCATTTACATTTCAGATTTCTCAAATAGCTGTTCCACACAATCTGCCCAGGTTTAATAGTTATATTCAGTGAGAGAGATACTCCCATTCCACTTTTTCCAGAAAAAGAACTCCATTCCTCTCTTTGAAGGGAAGTGTTTATTGCAGTCATCCCTATCTCACTATTACACATTGAGCTAATGGAAGCAAATAACTTGTCTTTTTGTTCAGATGTCTCAATAAAGAAGAGTGGCATGTGGGGATCCTCAGTCACACCTATAACAGAAACATATGATGAAATTCTGGACTCTAAGCCCAATGCAATGACTGGATAAGACTTTGGAGTCTTGATAGAGAGTAAATGTATTTTGACTATGGAAGGGACATGGGTCTCTGGAGGCTGCAATAGTCATGAATATATACTACTCAGAGCTTCTACTATGGGAAGCATAGTTAAATGATGGCTCTAGGTATTGCCTTTTTGGATCCTCCACTGCTTTCATGCTGAGGCCACACTTCTCATGCTGACTTCAGGAGTAGTAATGGAGGCCCATTCCAGACAGCCTCAAGATACCTCTGATGTGCAACTTTGGCTCAAAGCTCCCCATTGGCCTAGATGAAACTTTCTTAGAACTACCTCGAGTCTCAACCTCCTCCTACTGAATCCTCTTTCTTACTTCTCTCACAGAGGAAGGAGTGACCTGAATCACAGTCTGAAGGTGCTCCATGCCTTCTCTGTGTATCTCCCACTCTATCTTTCACAGACATTTTCTCTAATAAATCTAATGTCTGTCTAATCCCATCTTGGAAATTGCTTATCTGAAGACAGAAAATAACACAGGACCCAAGGATAAATTGATTGTTACTTGATGTAGCATGATTGTTACCTGATGTATCATGTCTCTCAGTATCCACTCCCTAGTGTAGTCCCCCATAGTCAGCATTCTTCAGAGAAACAGACCAAAAGGATATATACTTTATATATTTATTTTATTTTAAGGACTTAAAATTTGCAAAGGTGAATCCACAGCTGGATACATTCTGGAGGTAATGTCTTCTAGTTGTGCAGTATGTGTGTGTGTGTGTGTGTGTGTGCGCGCGTGTGCATGTGCACATTCATGTACATGGAAAGCTTTATACAGAAATATCCTAAGAGAGTTTAGAGAAATTCTAATCATTTTCTTAGGGTTTTACCCATGAAAAAATTATAATGGCCTCAAAATGAATTTTATTTACTTTATTTCAGAGAACCAAGGATTTAAGATTATCTTTTAAAACTGACAAGATCCAGTATAAAGCGGTTGACAAAAATTTTTAATATCCTTTCCATGTGCTATATGACAGGAGATTTTACATCTTGTGATAATTTGCTAAAGAGAATTTGCCTTGCAAACTTCAAATGGGGAAGTCCTTCACTGTTTTTCACTGAGAAAATTGCAATTACTAAAGTCATTTTTTTTTTACTTCACTTAGCATTTAATTAGTAAAAAGAAAGATGCTCAAAGAGTCAATGGCTTTTAATATTGAGATTCCATAGGAAACAAAACATACTAAGTTCTAGAGCAACTAGCATTACTAGAACTAATCTTGCCAGCGTGTTGAGCGATTGTGGCTGTTTGTAGCCCTATTTCCAGAAGGCAGCCTTCAGCACATACTTGTCCAAGATTTCCTACTGAATCATGAGCTTGAATATACACATACTGCAAACTTCTGTGATATTTCACTTGATAACTTTTTTAAAGTTTATTTTTTTGAGAGAGAGATGAGAGAGAGAGAGAGAGGGTGCAGGGGAGGGGCAGAGAGAGAGAAAAAGAGAGAGAGAGAATCCCAAGCAGACTCTGTGCTGTCAGCAAAGAGCCCTATGCAGGGCTGGAGCTCATGAACCATGAGATCATGGCCTGAGCCGAGGTCAAGAATCAGACACTTAACTGACTGAGCCACCCAGGTGCCCCACTTGAAAATTTTTATAGTTTTTAAACAATAGTGACTTAATTAGTGCCAACTAATCTAAAAGATATTTGCAGACATGACTGACAGTTTGGAGATAAATCTGTACTTTGTAGAAGTCAAGGAACCCGGAAGAGTCTGTTAGCCTTGGAGGTTTTGCCTATTGCAATAGAGCTATGATGTGTGGTGCTCCACTTGCTTCCCATCTGTAGGTGGCATTTAGTTGTGAAAGTGAAATGGACTATACTCATGAGACCTTATCATACTTCTCTTCTACTGACCACTATATGCCAAGGACATGGCTATAAACAAAATGGAAGTTAAACTAGTTCATTTTATTCTGGTCTAGCATATTAACTCTTCAAATATTACTATATCTTTTTTTTAATGTTTATTTATTTTTGGGACAGAGAGAGACAGAGCATGAACGGGGGAGGGGCAGAGAGAGAGGGAGACACAGAATCGGAAACAGGCTCCAGGCTCTGAGCCATCAGCGCAGAGCCTGACGCTGGGCTCGAACTCACGGACCGCGAGATCGTGACCTGGCTGAAGTCGGATGCTTAACTGACTGCGCCACCCAGGCGCCCCAAGTATTACTATATCTTTAAGTGCAAATGAACATAAGTATAATATGATTGATCGTATAGCTATACAGTGTTAACTCAGCAATGGGAGAGAACAGTGGCAGAGTATTCCAAAATATAATATTTCAAATGACCTTTACATTTTGCTATGTGATTTCTGTCTTTGGACACAACTAGATATAGCACAGTTGACTTCAGTCGGAATAGAAAGGGCTAGAACAAACCACTAAAGTATAGAGGTCAGTAATAGGAAAGGTGAAGAGGAGGATGATATGGAGAACTTTCCAAAAGGTATACTATACCATTCTGAGGGTCTAGCAATAAATGCTTAGGCCACTCATATTGTGGTATAGGTTGGAAGCAGCATTAGTAGCATTAATACTCTGCAGAAAGGCATAACCCAGTGACAGGTGTCCAGGAACAGATTAGAAAACAATTGGTTTCACGGAATTGTGCTGGCCAGGAGCAGGTCCTCAGATGCTGAGTTAAGGTTCAGGCGTGAGATGTCAGCAGCTAAGGTAGCAAAGATTGGCTGGAACTTCTATAGGCATTGCCTTGCTAAAATGGGGCAGATACCATGTAGTATATCAGATTCAATAGATGCCATCCCAAGTTTGAGTCTCTGTAGCTTAAGCCAACCAGATAACCACAGTCTCTGGGACATGTTTCATCCTAAAAACCTGCACATATGGAGTTCACAGTGTCTGAACTGTTGTTCAGAACATGCAGCAGTCACATATTGCTGATATTTACAGTTGCAGCAACTGATTTCATACAGAATATGGTTCTGTTAGTTCCTGGACTCTCGGAGCATCCATCTAACTCACACATTTTCAGTCAATGTTCATTGTGTAAGTTTCCCACCTGTCTAAATACTCTATCATATTTTCATCCCTGTAATGCTCTGAATCATCTTGTTCCTAATGTAGCCCACACCATTCACCATCAGCCACCCCAAGGCCCTATGCCACCCTAACCCTTCTCCTATATCTCTGAAACTGTCTCTCTGTTTAAGTAAGCTCTCCTATAGCTTTCAGGTTTTTTCTGATCTTATGCTTGATTTTCCAGCTTGGCCGATGCATGCGTTGAGGTGGTGGGTACTTTTTCTCTCATGTCTGACAGAACTCAGAGTTAATATATGGGATTGGTGCCAAGGAATACAAGGCTTGTTTAGCATTTGAAAATCAATGTAATTCACTATGTTATCAAAGTAAAAAATAAAAATGAAACAATCATCTCAATAGATGCAGAAAATGAATTTAACAAAAATTCAACAACAATATCATAAAATTCTTGGCAAACTAGGAATAGAATGAGCTTTTCTCAACCTGGCATGGACCACAAGAAAAAATCAATAGCCAGCATCATACTTCATGGTGAGAGACTTAATGCTTTCCCCTGAGATCAGCAATAAGATAGGATATCTGCACTTATCACTTCTATCAGGCAATGTGTTGAAGGTTCTAGTCAGTGTTATTCATAGACATCAGGATCATCTATACAGGAAACCTGATGGAATCTACAAAAAGCAATTCACTAATAAGTGTGTTCAGCAAGTTTGTAGGATACAATATCATAATAGAAAAATCAATTCTACTTCCATATACTAGGAATAATCAGAAATTGAAATTAAAAATGAAATTGAAAATAGCATTAAAAATACAAAATACGTTGGGATAAATCTAATAAAAGATGTGTAAGATCTGAAAACTACAAAATATTGCTGAGAGAAATTTTAAAAGGCTGAAATAAATGAAGAGATATGCTTTGTTCATGTATTGGAAGACTCAATATTACTAAAATGACAATTCCTCCCAAAGTGATCTATAGATTCAACACAATCCAGACAAAAATTTCAGTAGGTCTTTTCTTATAAATCAATAAAGTGATTCTAAAATTCATATAGAAATGCAAATAATCAAGAATAGCCAAAACAGTTTTGAAAAAGAAAAAGAAAATGGAGACTTACAGTACTTAATTTCAAGCCAAAGTAATCATAAAATACGGTATTGACATAAGTATTAGACAAATAAATCAACAGAACAAAAGAGAAAGTCCAGAAATAGACCCACACAAATATAGTGCTTGACTTTCAATAAAGGTGCAAAGGAGAGTCAGTAGAGAGAGTGTTGTCTTTTCACCACGTGATGCTGGGACAATTAGGAGTACATATAGAATCATGGAAGTAAAACAGCTCAAATGCAGACCGATACATGTGTACTCTCTGGGGGAATGAAAGGCCATGAGCAGCATTGCCATCTTCAACATGATTTTGAGAAATCATGAACAACTCTTGGGAAACTTCCAAACAAATCAAGAGCAAAACAAAACAAAGCAGTCGTATAGCAAATGCTAGTTATGTTCCTGGAAAATTTAGTATATATTAAAACTATGCAAAATGATTTATGTTTATATATAAGACGAAATTAGGCTCAGATAATTAGAATAGTGGCTAGGGCATAATGTACATTCAATAAAAGTTATTGAACAAATTGAAGAAAGTCTGCTTTCTGACTTTAACTTCTTGAGACACCCCTTCCACTTGAAACTTTATCAAAAACTGTGAAGGATAATTGTGAGATGTTTGAAATCACATTCATTTATTTAGAGATATATTTTACTCTGGGAAATTCAGTTCTTCAGACTTATCTTTCCTACAGTATATAAACTGTAGGTGAGTGATTGCCGATCCTGAGCCATAGCTTTGGATTAATCTTCCTGCAGAAAAATCTGCCCTTTACCCTGCGGAGAAACACCATTTCTCCCTTCCATTTAAAGACAGTACATTTCGGGGCGCCTGGGTGGCGCAGTCGGTTAAGAGTCCGACTTCAGCCAGGTCACGATCTCGCGGTCCGTGAGTTCGAGCCCAGCGTCAGGCTCTGCGCTGATGGCTCAGAGCCTGGAGCCTGTTTCCGATTCTGTGTCTTCCTCTCTCTCTGCCCCTCCCCTGTTCATGCTCTGTCTCTCTCTGTCCCAAAAATAAATAAACGTTGAAAAAAAAAATTTAAAGACAGTACATTTCAAAATAATAGGAAACCTTCTTAACAGTAAGATGTAGAGCTTTATTAAATTTGATTTATTATTTTTCACTATAATTATTTTATTAACATGTTGTCCAGAGTGCCCTCAGCCTTTTCCTACTATAGGCCATGGTCAGTGGCAAGTTGTTCAGAGACCTACTGCAGAAAGTAAGCCAGAATCATTAACAAATCTCACTGTGTTGCAGACAAAATTTGCCCTTGAATATCAACTGTTTCAACTTTCATATTAGCTATAGTGATTTTGATTACCTTAGTCCCCATCCTGAAACATGTTTGAAGACTAATTTCACTATTTCTTTACTATTTCAGTACAACTGCCAAATTTGATCAAACAAAATGCACAAAAATCCAGAAAAATAAATTTTATTGTTGAGCAATTGCATCTTAAGGGGGTACCACCAATTCTGAAACTACCACAAGCACCCAGTGAAACCTGGAAACTCCCCACAACATGAAGTAACTAATCCACACCCAGGCTGTGGAGTGGTGCATGTGTTCTGGATGTATTTTTCCACAAGATCCAACATTGATACAAGGTTGCAAAACACAACAATTTTTTTTCTTTTTTTTCCCCAGTTTTATTTAGAAATAATTGACAAATATCACCATGTAAGTTTAAGACATACAGCTTGATGGTTTGAAATGATTATCACAATAGGTTCAGCTAGCATCATCTTCTCATAGAAATAAATGAAAAGAAACTAAAGAAAAAAGGAAGAAAAAAAAACCCTTTTCTCCTTGTAGTCAAAACTCCTTGAATTTACTCTCTTAACTTTCCTATATATGATACAGCAGTGTTGAGTATAGTCATCATGTTGTACTTATTTATCTTATAACTGGAAATTTGTACCTACAGATCACCTTTCTCCGATTTCCCCACCCCACATGGTCCACCCCAGATAACCACAAGTCTGATATCTTTTTCTATTATTAGTATGAATTTTTTTCTTTTAGAGTCCACATGTGAAAACATACAGTATTTGTCTTTCTCTGTGTGATTTATTTCATTTAGCATAATGTCTTCAAGTTCCATCCATGTTTCACAAATGATAGGATTTACTAAATTTTTTTATAGGTGAATGATATTCTATTCTATTCTATTCTATTCTATTCTATTCTATTCTATTCTA